>NC_058089.1:123436086-123663647 GCF_014858855.1 Bufo gargarizans | reverse complement strand
GTTGCGCTTCCAGGTACCATTTGGTCAGCTTGAACGGGCGCATAAGCTCCTCAATTTCCCCCCGTGACAACAGCTTCTCAATGAAGCACCTCCATTTTTAACAAACTTTTCAATCATACGTTCCTTATCTTGCTCCACCTCAAGTCTTTCCAGATAAAGGACAGCCTTCATCGTGCCCAATACCTCCTCCCAAGACGGCACTGACCCTTCCAACCAATGTCTCAAAAGAGTTTTCTTCACAGACATCAACATAAGATGTACCCCTCCTTTGGTGACTACTGTACCCATTTCCTCATTCTGATTCAAGGGTATATAATGGAAAATACACTGTTGAGGTGTCAATCCCACCGTTTCCCCCCAGAACTCCTTTATTGTGTCTATTGATTTCTGCCACAAGGGTCTCACTTTCGGGCACTCCCACATGGCATGTAACAATCCGGCACTTTGGAGATTGCACTTGGGGCAGTTCCGCAGATAATGAGCAGGGGCGTCACGATACGACAGGTTGAAGGCATATGTTGCCCTATGCATGAGTCTTAGCTGCGACTCTCTCCACAGCTCATTATATGTGGCCCGCCTTACCAATTCAAACCCCACTCTCATTTTTTTTGCAATATTCTGATCCAGCAATTCCCTCTCCCAAAGCTTGTACGCCCCTTTCACCAGCCCTATCGTTTGAATGTTGTGAAGCCTACTGTGCAGTTCCGACAGGGACATGTGGGAACCACTATTGCCCAACAGAGCCGCAAACCAGGCCAGGTTCTCCACATCTCCCAAGGAACTCGCCTGAGTTTTACAATAACTCCTGATCTGCTGGTAAGGAAGATACTGTGCGTCTGGCATGTCATACTTTCTTTTAAGCTGGTCCCACGACAACCATTGGACCGTGTTTTCCAACAATAGATCACTAAGTTTCACGATGTTTTTGTTCCTCCATACTTGAAACAGAGCATTCTCCCTGCCCTGGGGAAAGGCCGGGAGTGACCACAGCGGCATTCTAGGAGAAATGTAACACGGGAGCCCGTAAATCTTTCTAATGGCCTTCCACGCCACTATGGTATCCCTTAACAAAACGGCTTGCTTAATCGGCGCCGGGACGTCCCTGAGCCTGGAATGCAGTAGGGCTTCTAAATTTTCCCTGCCAGCAAGTTCTTTCTCGAGCCAAGTCGCCGAGTAGAAAGCAGTATCCCATACCCAATCTCGCGCGTGCCTAAACAGCGCCGCCAGATTATAGTGGCGGATATCAGGAAGCTGCAACCCCCCTTCATCCCGTAGCATAGTCAGCTTGGCATAGGCGATACGCGGTCGTTTGGTCTTCCACAGGAAGCGGTTAAATGCCCGCCGCATCCTCACCACATCCACATGTTTCAGTAGCAGAGGTATCATTTGAAGTGGGTAAAGCAATTTCGGGAAGCTCATCATCTTGATTAAGTGGGCTCTACCACAGAGAGACAAGGGCAGATCCCGCCACCTTTCTAACTCAGATTCTATTTTCAAGAAAAGAGGGGGATAGTTCAGGGTATACAGCGAGCTCGGGGTGCGACCGATCTTGATGCCCAGATAAGTTATATAATCTTTCCGAATCTCCACCCCACTCATACTGGTTGTAGGTTTGTCTGAAGAGGTGGGTTTCAGGTTTCTTTTGCAGGATTCCACTGTCGGTGAGAGTCTGATATGTTGGGGCAGCGAGTTCCAGAGTCTGGGGGATGCACGGGAGAAATCCTGGAGGTGATAAGAGGAGAGAAGGAGGTCTTGTGAGGATCGGAGAGTGCGTGTGGGGATGTATCGGGAAAGTAGCTCAGAGATGTAGGGAGGGGACAGGTGGTGGACGGCCTTGTATGTATTTGTTAGTATTTTGAACTGAATTCGCTGGGTGATGGGGGCCAGTGAAGGGATTGGCAGAGGGGAGAGGCAGAGGAGTAATAAGGTGAGAGGTGGATTAGTCGGGCAGCAGAGTTGAGGATAGATTGGAGGGGTGCGAGAGTGCTAGATGGAAGGCCACAGAGGAGAATGTTGCAGTAGTCTAGGCGGGAGATGATGAGGGCATGTACAAGCATTTTTGCAGATTCGAAGTTAAAGGGACTCTGTCACCACTTTCTAACCCCCACTTTTAAAACTATAGTTCTGTCCATGGAGCCCTTGTGATTACAATGGTGTTGTTATATGCGAAATCCGCCGTCTCGTTTTGATAAAAAAAACTTTTATCTAACCTGTCACTCATGAGGATAAGGTGCCCAGGGCGTTTCTCCTGGTCTGAACATGCCGCCCGCCGCCGCCGTTGGTGCCCAGCTCCTCCTCTGATCCTTTCAGCGCCGCCTGAATGTGAAGAAATACGCCTCCGGCTCTCCCTCAGTCCCCCCTCCTTTTCTAACATTTTGCGCGTGCGCACAGGCCTGTGCCTGATGCGCCCGTGCGGACTTTTCGATTCAACCTCCCGATAACGCGAACACTGCCGCACGCGTGGGATCTTAGAAAAGAAGGAGGGGGGACTGAGGGAGAGCCGGAGGCGTATTTCTTCACATTCAGGCTGCGCTAATTCAAGGCAGAGGAGGAGCTGGGCACCAACGGCGGCGGCGGGCGGCATGTTCAGACCAGGAGAAACGCCCTGGGCACCTTATCCTCATGATTGACAGGTTAGATAAAAGTTTTTTTTATCAAAACGAGACGGCGGATTTCGCATATAACAACACCATTGTAATCACAAGAGCTCCATGGACAGAACTATAGTTTTAAAAGTGGGGGTTAGAAAGTGGTGACAGAGTCCCTTTAAGGAAAGCACGGATGCGGGAGAGGGCAGAATCCAAGGTCACTCCAAGGCAGCGGACTTGACCGGGGATAGTGTGCAGCCATTGATGTTGATAGATCGGTCTGTTGGGGGGGTTGAGTAAGATGGGGGAAAGATGATGAATTCTGTTTTATCCATGTTAAGTTTTAGAAAGCGAGAGGAGAAGAAGGATGATATAGAAGATAGACATTGTGAGATTCTAGATAGTAAGGTGGTGATGTCTGGACCAGAGAGGTACATTTGTGTGTCGTCAGCATAAGAGTAATACTGAAAGCCATGGGACTCTATGAGCTGTGCCAGGCCAAAAGTGTAGATAGAGAAGAGCAGGGGTCCTAGGACAGAGCCTTGCGGGACACCAACAGAGAGGGAATGAGACGAGGAGGTGGTGCGGGAGTGGGAGACGCTAAACGTCTGGTCTGTGAGGTATGATGTGATCCAGGAGAGGGCCAGGTCAGTGATGCCAAAAGATGAGAGAGTTTGTAACAGAAGGGAGTGGTTGACAGTGTCAAAGGCAGAGGACAGGTCAAGGAGAAGGAGGACAGAGTAATGGGGAAGGCAGAGGACAGGTCAAGGAGAAGGAGGACAGAGTAATGTTTTTTTGTTTTGGCTGTTAGTAGGTCATTGGTGACTTTGGTAAGGGCAGTCTCGGTCGAGTGGTGGGGTGGGAAGCCAGATTGTAGCCGGTCAAAGAGGGAGCGGGAGGAGAGGTGAGAGGACAGTTCAGAATGGACATGTTGTTCAAGTAGCTTTGAGGCATACGGAAGAAGTGATATGGGGCGATAACTGAAGAAAGAAGATGGGAAAACACCAGAGGTTAGTGATAGGTTGAAGAGATGAGTTAGGGCTGGCGGTACATCCTGATCTGTGGTGGTACATTTCTATCATCATTTGTCTTCTCTGCGGGATACCACCACTTGAAATAAGGGCTCATTAGTGATAGGATCAAGGGTTCTTTTGAACAGTAGGCCTTTTTGGATAAAGAGTTTTCTTTGCCGCCACAAGTGGATCAATTCTGGATCAGCTCTTCCTCACATTCTGCCACTTGTGAACTAATCTTATAATTCCCCAGTAACTTGGCTCTCAGTCTGGAGCTGGATCTATAGATCTATAGTGGTTCAGGTTTGGAGTTTGGGTTTTCATTTGATGGGTATCTTGCTGGGTGAATCTGGAGTAGAATAATGGCATTTCTATATCTCCCCTGTAGTCATCTGAAGAAGTAGGATCTTCTTTTGTGAGCAATCTTGACAAGGCATCAGCATTTTTATTAGTTTTGCCAGAGCGATATTTGGTCACAAAGTCAAAGTTTGGGAGCTTGGAGGCCCACCTTTGCTCTAGGGTTCCTAGTCAAGTGGCATTTAGATGAGTAAGTACCGGCAGATTATTTTCTGTGTGGTCGCTAAGCAGTTCTTGAACTTCTCTGTTACGGCCAACACTTAAAGTGGATTTACATGGCCCGATTATCAGGCCAATTATTGGGAATGAACGTTCCTATGATTCTGTGTGTAAAGGTGCCCCAGATCACCCAACAAATGAGCAAAACGCTCATTCATAGTGTGAAATGATAGAAGGTGCGGGCAGCAGATTGTACAGCACCCTGCTGCCCAGGAGCAATGATTTTGTAGGGGGACAGAAAAAAAAGTTTGTCCTCATACTGTGGAGGTGATCGATGCATGGAAATGCAACCCTTCACCTCCACTTAACGAGCAGCCCACTGTTGGGTAGGAATGCTTTCTTCCGGACAATCGTCTTCTCCTTGCCTGGTGTAAATGCACCTTTAGGAAAGAAACTGTAACTTTTAAGAGTTGTAGTGTTGGTTTTTTCTCTCGGCTCCTCTCAAGAATCGGCTAGCATAAGCGATGACTATTTGTTTCCCAGCTCGAACTTGAGATAGTGTAGCTCCTAGGTCTTTCTTACTCACATCTGTACACCGAAGCAAGTTGGTTGTAGTCAAGGACTCGTGCTTCTGCAAGCTTTTTTTGAGAAGTTGGAAGGTTATTTCACACTCTGCTCCAGTGAACAGGGATCTTGGCGTTAGGATAGTCCTTCAGGAGTTCTTGGAGAGGCTCTGCAATTTAACTAAAGTGTGGTATGAATCTTCTGTAGTAGCTGGTAAAGCTAAAGAAGATTATACCTTCCTTTACTGTGGTTAGAGTTGGTCAGCTCTGAACTGCAGCTACATTTTCTGGTTCTGGTTTTACACCTTCTATGAACTGTTACCTTCAGGTTTAGTCTTGGTTTTTGGCCTCACAGAGGTGACTGCTCTCGGGGCCTCTAGCAAAGATAAACCAAAGTTTTGTAGCAGCTCTAGTCTCAAAGATTGTAAGTCCATCAAGGATTTGCCCTACAGTTCTAGATTATGGAGAGCAGCTCCTTCTAGGGATTAGAATTTCTACTTTGTGGTCTGTGGCGACAGGATATAGCTCGAAGGCATCTAACATCTTTTCATGGAAGTATCTCCCATGTCGTGCGGGAGCCATGGCGCCCCCAAAATAGTACATCATAGTAAATGGCACCGTTGCAGGGTTGTGGCAGCTTGGCTGAACATTGTTCTCACTGTCAGACATGGCTATTGATGTTTTCTCCGGATTGCTTGGGTCAGCGGAAGGCAAAAGTCCAATTTTGAGGCACCTTGATGTGGGCAACAACAGCATACATTGTGTGTGGCCTCTTCAAGTGTTAGGGCTGTGTAGCAGAGGTGTGCAGCAGTGTTAGCGTTGGTCCCAGTCCTTTTATAGTTTTTTAAATTGTGTCTTTCTATTGTAAATATACATTTTTGTTCCCAAACAAAGAACATCCTACTAACCCCCCACCACTCCCTCAGAACATACAGATATTCCAGAGCTGCTCTTGATCAGTAGTAGTCAATAAAGTCTCACCCAGGCAGGCCCCAAAAGGAATACAGAAAATAAATGGAGACTCAAGAGTACCCTATTAGCAGTAATAACACAAAAGCGGGATTGAAGGTGTCTCCTCCTGTTGTTTCAACAAAGGTAGATATGGAGCCACCAACCACCAGGCTGAGCTCCAGGCCCTCTGATGACACCGGAATAAGATCAAGCCTTGACTGCAGATTATACTAGGCCCAAACGATACTTTGAGTTCCTGGGAAGGTAGACCAGGTTCATCAAGCCAAGCCTTCCACATCATCTCAAATTTAGAGATCTTATCCCTCTTGTATATCCTTCCTTCAAGTTTAACCAGCCAGTCAATTTTGGCTACATACTCAGTTCTGATAGGACTATGTTCATCCAACCAGTGTTGGCTCATTTATTTCCGCGCCATATACATTCTGGTTACTGCTTATTGACCAGGGTTGGTGATTGGCCGATCTTTGACATATCCCAGCACACATACACCGGGAGTCAAATCCACTGTAAGATAGTATACAGAGTGGATGAGATGTTCTACAGACCACAACATATGCAGCATGTCGGCCCCCTCCCTACCAGGGACATTTAGAATTCGATCTAAAGTCCTATACTAAAGAGGAACTGAGGAGTTTTAGAAACCCTATGAGTCAAATATATATAATAATATAATGTGAAAGCCTATGTGCCTCACTAAGCAGCAACTACAGGATCTTCTCCGGTATCTCCTAGCAATGGTTCTCCTCCAGGGGCTTTACCTCAGCCTCCCACCACTCCTTACTACATAGAGGATAATGGAACGATAGAGAGATGACCCCCGCCAATCAACGAGGCCAATGGTTTTATTCTGACTGATACATGTGATACCGCCACCATGGTCAACCTGGAACTCATGACGCAACTACAAGAAGATGGTGAAGTCTATGGAGACCCCATTGTTGCCATCCGCCTGTACCCTATAAATGATATATGTGCTGCAGCCAAGGGGTGTCCTATATAAAAGTGTACTGTGTAGTCCCCTTTATATCCTGCGAATCCCTCACCTTCCACTAAACCTGATACAGAGAAGTAAATTAGGAAATTACTGACCTGGATCTTCAACTTATTAGCCTCCAATGCCTCATACAGACTAGACACTCTCAAGAACGTCCCCAGTAGAGAAACCTAAGGATCCCTCACCTCCCAGCCCCGAACATGCCGAGGATGAGCTGACAAAGTAAACCTCAGGGTTGGGAAGGGCTTGGCCCCGTCCATCTTACTATGCTGAAGTCTCCAGTCTCATAGGTGCAGAACCTCTAAGCCACATGAACTCTCTAAAAGGCCTATTCATCAGAAAGGAATACCTAAGAGGTATCCACAGGGCAAATTATGCAAAAGGCAAAGCAATTGAGGCATCCAGATCTTGATAAGGTTAAAGAGGACCTCTCCTGTCTCCTGACAGGCCTGTTTTAATAGCTTCATACGTTCCTCATGTAATAACGATTCTGGAGCATCTATTCTTATGTCTGTATGTTCTGCCATTCCTTTATTATTTCTACTAGAAGTTATGGATGAATTGCTAGCAGTCTGCAGTAAGGGTACAGAGGGGAGGTAACCAGTTGGAGGGGTGTACCTGCACAGTCTCACTCTATCCAATCAGTGCTGCCATTTTCAGACTGTGCAGGACACACCCCCAACTTGTCACCACCCCTCTGTACCCTTACTGCAGACTGCTAGCAATTCATTCATAACTTCTAGTAGAAATAATAAAGGAATGGCAGAACATACAGACATAAGAATAGATGTTCCAGAATTGTTATTACAAGGGGAATGCATGAAGCATTTAAAAAAGACGTCAGGAGCGGTAAGAGGTCCTCTTTATCTCTTCCCACCACTGACCACGGTAACATGTCATCCGTATTCTTTGCGGATCCGTGTTTTGCATGAGACCTAACAGCTATGCGGACATATACGGAAACGGAATGCACACAGTCATTTCCACAAAAAAAAGCGGAACGGCCATGGAAAAAATACGTTCATGTGCATTGGCGCTTTCTTTCAGCTTTTTTCCAGGCGGGTGATTCCAGACATCTATTGTATTACATGTTGCGCCTTCTCACATTTTATTGCTTTTTCTTCATATAAATATTTGTGGCATCGCATTCACAGTAATCACTAGCTGCTTTCTGAGATTTCTGGGCGTTTAGAAGCTCATTCTATCACACACACACATATTCATTTCTGGCAGATAATTATATCAGGTCGCTGAATGTGTACAAGGTTCTGACCCGTGCGTCTTCCGTGTAACCTGAGGAGCATTCCCTCGTGATGACGTCACCGACTCTCGGTAATATCCTGTATAATGGAGTTAGCGCCCTCTAGCGGCAGTTTCATAGCTATCACGGTGCCGCACGAGGGAGCCCCGCCCCTATTATAAATCACCCAATAACAAGGGTCGAAGGCAGTGATTGACAGGATGTCACCTGACGTCTGCACTAGAGGTCGAGTTGTATGTTTCAGCGGCCATATTGTCAGAGACTTTGGTTGGTTACTGCGAGAGCTGTGCTGCTGCAGGAGAGCCAGGAGGCTGAAGGAGGAGCAGCAGCCTCTAGTGCCAGGAATGCTCAGATTTGAGTTAGGCGCCGAGATTGAAAGCTGAGGAGCGCAGGTAACGGAGGCAGGTGCGGCCGGAGGGGTCAGGGTGGGTCTGTACGGTACCGACCGGCTGGGTTTCTCTGGGTCTGTGGAAACAGCCTCGACTATGGGTGTGAAGGTCCTAGCACAGTACGACCTCTGATCTACCCGTCTGTACGGCGCAGTACGACCTCTCACCTGTCTGTACGGCGCAGTACGACCTCTCACCTGTCTGTACGGCGCAGTACGCCCTCATCTGTCTGTACGGCGCAGTGCGACCTCTCATCTGTCTGTACGGCGCAGTGCGACCACTCATCTGTCTGTACGGCGCAGTGCGACCACTCATCTGTCTGTACGGCGCAGTGCGACCACTCACCTGTCTGTACGGCGCAGTACGCCCTCTCATCTGTCTGTACGGCGCAGTACGCCCTCTCATCTGTCTGTACGGCGCAGTACGACCTCTCATCTGTCTGTACGGCGCAGTACGCCCTCTCATCTGTCTGTACGGCGCAGTACGCCCTCTCATCTGTCTGTACGGCGCAGTACGCCCTCTCATCTGTCTGTACGGCGCAGTCTGACCTCTGGTCTACCCGTCTGTACCGCCCAGTACGACCGCTGATCCACCCGTCTGTACGGCGCAGTACGACCGCTGATCCACCCGTCTGTACGGCGCAGTGCGACCGCTGATCCACCCGTCTGTACGGCGCAGTGCGACCGCTGATCCACCCGTCTGTACGGCGCAGTGCAACCGCTGATCCACCCGTCTGTACCGCGCAGTGCAACCGCTGATCCACCCGTCTGTACCGCCCAGTACGACCGCTGATCTACCCGTCTGTGCGGCCCAGTAGCACTGTGGTTTTTCTCCCACAGGTCTCTCGCGTGTGACGTGCTTCGGTCCAGATCCTTGTGACTGCGGAGGATGGAGATGAAGCGGCAGCCCCTCAAGCGTCTGTGTGAGTTTTCCCCTCAGGGGTGGATACAGCGGAGCGCGCCGTCCGATGTGATTCCTTGTGAATTTTGCTTTCTTTCAGGTTCAGACTTCACCAACGAGTCACCGAGGAAGAGACGCTACACTGCAGCAGAGGATGGAGCTGAGAACAGAGTCCCCGGGGCCCAGGAAGAGCCCTCCAATGGGACGTGGCCTTCTCTGCTGCGCTGCACTGAGCGAGAGGTGAAGCCAGACACCCCGGCCATCGCATCAGTGAGGTCCCGCATTCAGAGGTTTCAAGAGAGGAGGAGAAGAGGTACGAGGCACACGGACGTCATCTGTATTATTGTGCGGATCTGTTTTTTTGCAGACCGCAAAATACATACGGTCGTGTGCATGAGCCCTAACCCTTATCTTACCTCCTGAGTCCTCTGTGCTGCTTTGGGCAGTCTTGGTTTGCACCTCTCAGCTCTTGGTTCTCTTCTTACAGCAGATGGCGCTCATGATATGAAAGTCGACTCTTTGCCCTGGACGGAAAGTGAAGTGGTAAATGCCCTCTTTTTGTGCCCGCTGTGGTCTTCCATTTACTTGGTGTGGAGAAGCTCCCTGCTGGCTGGTCGCCGGCCGGCGCGAGCTCCCTGCTGGCTGGTCGCCGGCCGGCGCGAGCTCCCTAAGTTTAGTAAACTCTTTATGCACCTATGATAAAAAATATAACTATAACTGTCCTGCAAACAAATGAGCGAGCTCCATAGACCAGCACCCAAAATGTCACTTTGCTGACGCCCTTATCCTACAAAGAGAGGTTATGGTAGCGAGACATCTTACCCTGATGTCTTCAATGGAGCTGAGCTCTCTGTTCCAAAACGTAGTGTTTTCTATTCTCCTAGCCCCACTTAAGGTCAGTACACCTGTACACTTACCTCACACTGCAGAAATGGGGCCAGGTATAGACATCACTAAGCAGTTACATGAAGTTAAAGGAGAAGAACCAGTTACACTTCGGCTGATGCCATGTCTCCTAGGCAGTGGTGTACTAATCGGTATGGCTGCTCTGTTGTGTATGATGAACCCAGCTCTCTCCTCACAGGTTGTCTCGGGGCTGATGGACGCTGTGTCTGAAGAGGAAGTGGAGCAACTGGCAGGTAGCGGGCAGCTCTGAGGTGCTGTGCATGCAGTGGAGCTGCAGTGACGTCACACTTTGTGCTGTTCTTGTAGGATGCAGGGATGAGGGGACCGTGGAGAAGGCTGGAGGTAAATGGGGACTGGAAGAACATCTGCCGATGGCTCATAGCACCTTGGCCACTCAACGCCCTCTACACTCAGACGAGGAGCCTGCAAGTACAGAAACGGCCAGCCGCCTCCGCAAGGTCAGTTCTGTGGGCTGCATGTCACGTTTTCCAGGAGCCACTGACGTCCCTCACACAGCTTTTCTGCTTCCTCCAGGAGCGTCAGGAAGAGCTGGCAATGGTGTGTGCAGTGCTGGACCGCAGCAACCCATGGAGAGCGGCCTCAATGAGGCAGCCACAGAAGAGGGCCCTGATGCCGACCACGCAGGTAATGGAGGGTGTCACAGAGTGGGGATGTCAGGTGCTGAGGTGTTTTTTTGCACTGGTGGAGTTTGGTCACTTGTGGTGAAATGCAGCTGATTTCATGGACCTGAACCCTCCCTCACTGGTCTCCAGGACCTCAGCGGAGGGAGAAGGCGACGCCGGGTGAGAACCGGACGTGGGCGTGTGAAAATGGGCCCCATTTTGGATTCAGACTCAAGTGTAAGTGACAACCGCCCCATTAAAGAGCAGCTGCATTGTGGCCAAATCCATGGAGACCTCTGCAGTCAGCACCCTGTCTTCTGCTCACCTACCGTCCTTGTGTCTTCCATGCAGGGATCAGAGAGCGTGGAGTACTCTCTAGAAGGCAGCGATGGATCCCTCGATATATCAGATGATCGATGCGTTTCTTCTCTTGAAGTTCGGCTCAGAAGATCCTGTGATTCTGGTGAGGCTCCTTCTACAATTATTAGATGCCATTTACCATTTGTCCCCTATAGACCTCCCAGTCTGCTGCAAAGAAATAGAAACTGATGATTACTGGCCAGATGGAGGCCAAGATGACTGTCGTGGTCTATGGAGCCGTTTAATGCCGGTGCCGGGAGAGCTTCCCTGGTGCCAGAGCCTAATGTGCAGCGCAGGAGATGCCGGCATGGGGATGGTAACTCATTTCTGTCTATTCCAGATTGTCTTGCCCCAGAGGAACCGCCGTCTTCCTTATGTGACGCAGCAGACGGGAGCTCTCCAGAAGGTACTGTGACGTAGTGCTGGGGGCACTGTGGGTGGTATACCTCGCCGAGCTGCTCTGCTGCATGTGGCCAGACAGGTGGAAGAAGCGGCCCTTAGTAATAGTGGTAGCAGTGACACCTGGCAGCAGCTCCTCAATGATCAAGACTCCTTGCTCGGTGTCTAGTACTGGCCTTAGTTTCCTTTTTAGCCATTCCTAGGACACGTAGCTTTTCATTTGCTTACTCGTGTTCCACATTGAGCAGCCCCCGGACATCATGGTTTCTCCTCGTTGTCTCCTGTCACACCATGAATTGTGACATCTCGACTTCATAACACAGAAATAAAATGGCCCCTTTTTCACCATTGGAGCATAATCTCTTACCCAGGGTAGTGCCCATAATGGCCTGTCCTTGTAGAAATAGGTAGGAGGTTCATGGGATGCAGCTCTCTGGGGTTATTTCCCATATACTCCAGCCATGTCTTCTGACAGCAGTGATTCCAGATGGAGATGAGAGGAGGATAACCCTGAACAGCTCGGAGCTGATCGATAGAATATTTGAGGGTGTGCTGGATGTGAGCGAGGCCGCTGAAGAGCCTGACGTGGACCTTCCTCCGGTGTCTATTCTGTCTCCTCTTACCAAGTCCCTAGATATTCAGGCTGCTATCAGCCCCCTGGTGAGTCCTGCTCTGGGCAAAGTCTCTTTCCTCCAGGCTCCTCCACGTTTCTTATTCTCTACTGTTCCTGCAGAGTTCTGTTGTGTCCAGTTTGCCAGAACTGCACGAAGAGCCCCCAGAAACCCCAAAGACCTCAATCATCGAGGAGACCCATCTTCCCTACAGGTATGTTGGATGATGATGATGTTATTGTGGCTCGTGAGTCCTTTGTCAGAAGAGTCCCTGGACTCATGCCCTGTATGACATGAGGGATATCGCCTGCTCTCATTGCAGCATTGACACTTATCGGACTCTGCAGAGGAATGTCCTAGAGGAGCCCACTTCCCAGAGGCGTTTGGCTATCAAGAACCACCTACCCAAGAGGCAGACCGAGGAGCGCGTGCCAATGGATGCGAAGGAGAAAATCAAGGTGTGAGACGTCCTAATGGCTGCTGTGATCTCTAGGGACCTGTTGGAGCCTGATGAATGTGTTCTTGTCTGACAGCTCCTGAGTAAAGAGGTGACCTCACTCCAACGCATTATTGAGCAGTCCTGCTGTGCGCTCAGCTACTGCGTGGACGCTGAACATGGGAAGGGAACGCGGCAGGAGGCGGAGGCCGAGCGTTTGCTTCTGTTGTCCTGTGAGTGAGTCCTTCGGGTGTGTTATGTGCAGTAAGTGGATAAAGAGTAATGGCGGTCTCTTCCTGGTTAGGTGAGAAGAAGGCCGCGCTGCTGACAGAGTTGGAACGACTTCGAGGAGGAAGATCAGAGGAGCCACTGTCCAGTCCTGGTGGTGAGCTGAGACCTTGTCGTGGCTCGGTCACCTTATCTGAAATCCGTCTGCCCCTGAAAGTGGACTATGTGTGCTCCACCATCCTGGAAACAGGTACTGCTAAGGCTAGCTTCACACCATTTGTTTTCATCCCATGAAAGGGTACTCTAAAGGATTGGGCAAGATATGTACCGCACAGATGGATATACAGTTTACATTGCTGGGGTTGATGGACCATAGTTTGTAACAAGATGCAGAATCTGTAGTCTCTCCTCTTCCTCAGGGCCTGCCGGGCATTACTTCGTTATACTGATCCGTTACGGAGCCTATGATGTGGTGGCTACACCTCTAGCCAGTGCTTCCGATGCTCAAACAGGGGACACCATAATATTCCCTACAACGGTGACGCTGTAAGTGCTAATCTGCTGGGGTCCCTGAAGAGTTGGACCCTGGGCCACATCACATAATAACTTTTTATCTCCACAGGAAGGATGCCTCCGCAGACTTCAGAATCGAGATAGAGGTCTACAGCCTGGTGAGTAGATGCAGCACATGTAAACTTCTCATCCCCTGGACAGACTACTGCAGACGGGTCTGCTGGAGGCTAAAGCCTCTCTAGACTACAAACCGCCCTGCAGGGTCTGCACCTGCCGAATATATGGAAGTGCAGCTGCAGGATCAGACTACGCAGGGTTTAATCGTAGTCCATGGAGAGGCACCATTCTGCATGGGAGCTGCAGCCGCATAACCATTGGAGACTATCTTAAAATAGATTTGTTTTAGATCCACAGGAGCAATAGCACGAAACATGAGAAAGGGGTCAGATGGTCTTTAAAACGTTTCCTGCCGAGAGCGGCTGGAACATAATGGCTGCAGGTTTTACTGACCGTTTTTAAAGCCCAGACTCTTGGACGCCTTTACATGATCACTTTGAAGCAATAATCACCGATGTAGACACCTTAATCCTTGTCCAGAATTACGATTACAGCGCCGACGATTCTACAGTCGGCAGAAATGCGTCTGTCTGCCTGACAAACGATCTGTTACACAATACTCTGCACATCCGAGGGTTGGCGAATAACAAATCGTTTGTCGCTCATCAAATCAATTATCTACTTCTGTAAAATGGCAGGGATCGGAGTGAGAAGGTTCTTGGTTATGTTCGTGCTGAAGGAGAGGTGCAGGTACTAGGTGGGGGGGGGGGGGGGGTGCATCAGTGATCTGTGCCCCCCATCCCCCATTGGATGGTTAGGCGAGGATATGTGCTTGTTAGTATAGACCAGGGATCAGCAACCATAGGCACTACAACTACTGGGAAACTACAACTCCCAGCATGCTCAGCTGTTCTCACAACCCCCAAGAAGTGAATGGAGCATTCTGGGAGTGCCAAATTTTACTCGCATCTGAAATGTCCATAACCCCCTGCTGTGAAAGACTGAGATGGGCCAGTGACGGCCGATCCTGTGCTGCTCTGTATAGGGGGATGTTGGCTTTGGGCTGCCTTGCTTCTGCACAGTCATTGTAAATGTCTTCCAGGCACAAGTCGGAACTGCCCTGATCCTGGATAAGAGGAAGTCGCTGAAGCCCAAGGTACTGTGACCTGATAAACCATCACCAGTTGGTGACATGAATTGACAGTCTTGTTCCCATTTGGATCTAGTCCCACCACTGCGGCTCCTTGTAGTGACCAAGTGCCGTAGATGTATGGCGTGGGATTAAAGCCCTACGCTCCTGATGATATCAATTTGTGTCAACTTGCACGTTTAAAGAAAATGAAACTATAGATTACATAAAAAGATTTTTCTTAAAATGAAACAAAAAAGAAAAAAAAATCTCTACAAAGCCCTTAACAGAGAGCCCTATGTGTCATGTAGAAAGCATTGCACTAATTGTTCTGATAGTCCAGCAAATAAAAGTTGTCAGGGCCCTTTAACCACTGTAGCGGGAGTGGGCAAGGTGCCAACTAACCGCTCTGACTGTGGGCTAGTTCTAAGGGTGCTATCCTGATAATCCCCTTGTTTTCACCCTTTAACCCCTAAACGTGGATCTGGCCTTCGCTGCAGGGGACCCACCAGGCCACCACCTCTAGAAATAGTCCCGATGTAGTTGACAGCTGACCTACAGAGATCAGAGACACAGATGTGAAGTGCCAAGGGGTCAGGCAATATTCATAACAGTCAGAAGGCAGCAAAGGGTCAGTACGGTAGACGGGCTAATGGCAGGCAGCAGAGTCGGTAAACAGGTAGAAGTTCGGTACACGGGCAGACAATCAGAAAAACGCAACTTCACTGGTTAAACTAGGATCTGAAACTCGGGCAAGAGTGAGACGGCAGCTTAGCATTTATAGCAGAAGCCGATTAACAATTGGAGGCCGTTGTGGAACTGCACATATTTATTATATGCACTTGTATAGCGGTGACATATTCTGCAGCGCTTTACAGACATTAGAATCACGCTGTTCCCAATGGGGCTCACAATCTAAGGTCCCTATCAGTCTGTCTTTGGAGTCTGGGAGGAACCGGAGAACCCAGAGGAAACCCATACAGACACTGGGAGAACATACAAACTCTTTAATGTCATTCACCAGTCAGTAAGTGCATGGTTCGTGCAGTGGTCCCCCATATACTGGTTCTCCACACAGTAATAACAGTCAGAGCTCGCCCTCATGCAGGCTCACCATCCTCCCCCAAAGCTGTCAGCATCTTGCTCCCCATCATCCCCGTATGCTCCCTAGCAATCAGATGCATGCTCACCATCCTCCCCCCCCCCCCCCCCACCCCCCAAAATAGTCGAAAGCATGCTCCCCATCTCCCACCAGCAGGCTTGCCCACCTCTCCCACACCTTTGCTCCCCATAGTCCCACCATCCTCCCTCCACCCCAAAATAGTCACCATGCTCATTAGCTTTATCCCCATGCTCACCAGCGTCCGTACACGTCAGGAGAGGGGACGGCTCCTCTAAGTATCAGAAGAAGCAGGGTGATGTGGGGCACTGCACGCAGTAACCCTATTCATTGGTGACAAAACATTTTGGGGGAGATTTATCAAAACGAGTGCAAAGGAAAACAGACTTAGTTGCCCATAGCAACCAATCAGATTGATCCATTCATTTTCCAAGAGCTATGAAATATTAAAAGTGGAATCTGATTGGTTGCTTTGGCAGCTTCGCCAGTTCCCTTTTGCACCAGCTTTGATAAATCTCCCCCCTTTGTCTTTATAGCCGCAGCGCAGCGTCGGGGGTTTTGCTTTAGGTAGGTCAATGCTGTGGGGGGCAAGTGTACGGTTTTATTTTAGCACAAGGACTGCAAATGAGACAATTGTCAGCGGAGACTCCACCGCGGTCTAATATCGGGGTGACGGCTCTGTGTGCCAATGAGACCGCTGCTCTTCAGGCCGTTTACTGTTCTAGGAATACATAGTAAAAGCGTGAAACGCACGATGAACAGTTCAGAAAAACCGCATCATCTAAAGGAAGGATTTCTATAATCCAGTTCCTCCAGAGCAGACTGTTCGCACAGCGCCGCCCTTGTGAGGATGAGCATTTCTCCGGTATAGGCTGCAGTCACATCGTACGTGGCTGTCGTTAGTTCTCGTGTTCAGCGTCCCGTCCTCCATGTAATATGTACGTCTGATGTGACGTATATCCTGACTACAGCGCCGCTCAGGAATCCTGTATTCCTCCTCCTCCTCCTCCTCCTCCTCCTCCTCCTCCTCCTCCTCCTCCTCCTCCTCCTCTGGACCTGGGTTATAGAAATCCTTTCTTTCGATTATGTGATTTTTCGGAATTGTTCGTGTGTTTGACGCCTTTTACTATGTGTTTCTGGAAGCGGTCTCATCGACACACGGCGCCGTCACCTGATATCGGACTAAGTCTCCGCTGATGATGACGCCATCATACTGTTAGCGCTGTACATTCTCTAGAAGTCCTGATCGCTGCTCCTTCTTCTCAGATCACACCCAAGAAGCTCCTGTCCTCCCGAGTAAGTGCCGCCACGTTCTGTCTGTTGATTTCCTGCGGTTATGAGGTAGGTTCTCACTTCTCTTGTCTCTTCTGTGCAGAAATCCTCTTTGAACTCTCCAGGTAAGTGTGCGTGCTGCTCCCCTAAATGAATCCTCCTCATTCTTCTAGTCATCTTCCTGAACCCCCCACATGGGTTTTCTTTATGTGCTGGTAGTTTGTAATCCTAACGCAAAGAAGCGCCCCCCAATGATTCACTCTCCACCTGCAGCCTATAGTCCTGCACCGAGGAGCGCCCCCCAGTGATTCACTCTCCACCTGCAGCCTATAGTCCTGCACCGAGGAGCGCCCCCCAATGATTCACTCTCCACCTGCAGCCTATAGTCCTGCACCGAGGAGCGCCCCCCAATGATTCACTCTCCACCTGCAGCCTATAGTCCTGCACTGAGGAGCGCCCCCCAGTGATTCGCTCTCCACCTGCAGCCTATAGTCCTGCACCGAGGAGCGACCCCCAATGATTCACTCTCCACCTGCAGCCTATAGTCCTGCACTGAGGAGCGCCCCCCAGTGATTCACTCTCCACCTGCAGCCTATAGTCTTGCACTGAGGAGCGCCCCCCAGTGATTCACTCTCCACCAGCAGCCTATAGTCCTTCACTGAGGAGCGCCCCCCAATGATTCGCTCTCCACCTGCAGCCTATAGTCCTGCACTGAGGAGCGCCCCCCAGTGATTCGCTCTCCACCTGCAGCCTATAGTCCTGCACTGAGGAGCGCCCCCCAGTGATTCACTCTCCACCTGCAGCCTATAGTCCTGCACTGAGGAGCGCCCCCCAGTGATTCGCTCTCCACCTGCAGCCTATAGTCCTGCACTGAGGAGCGCCCCCCAGTGATTCGCTCTCCACCTGCAGCCTATAGTCCTGCACTGAGGAGCGCCCCCCAGTGATTCACTCTCCACCTGCAGCCTATAGTCTTGCACTGAGGAGCGCCCCCCAATGATTCGCTCTCCACCTGCAGCCTATAGTCCTGCACTGAGGAGCGCCCCCCAATGATTCGCTCTCCACCTGCAGCCTATAGTCCTGCACTGAGGAGCGCCCCCCAATGATTCGCTCTCCACCTGCAGCCTATAGTCCTGCACTGAGGAGCGCCCCCCAATGATTCGCTCTCCACCTGCAGCCTATAGTCCTGCACTGAGGAGCGCCCCCCAATGATTCGCTCTCCACCTGCAGCCTATAGTCCTGCACTGAGGAGCGCCCCCCAATGATTCGCTCTCCACCTGCAGCCTATAGTCCTGCACTGAGGAGCGCCCCCCAATGATTCGCTCTCCACCTGCAGCCTATAGTCCTGCACTGAGGAGCGCCCCCCAGTGATTGTCTTTTCTCACTGCAGCCTATAGTCCTGCAGTCAATACTCCTCTGCGGTCCAGTAATTTTCTGCTGGTTGGATCTCTGAACCTCACACTGGATTCTCTGGGAAGGCTCAAGTTTCCCCTGGAAAAGGTAAGACTAATGATGTACTGCCAGCCCCTCTGACACTATGTGCCGTCACCAACATCTGTCAGAAGAGTGCTGCTGTGATGTACCCAGGCCACTCAGCCCGAGCTGCACCTTGGGGACCTGACTTGCGAGTGGACATTGCTGTCCTGTATTGTATTCCCCACATTGCAATCATTTTCAAGACTCTCTTTTTGTAAATTTGAATGTCCTCCTCTTCATGTACTATTTGTATTGTCTCCTCCACTTCTCTGGTCAGTGACTGCCCCCCGCACTGTATGTGTCCGGTGTACCCCTGTTATATGATCGTCCTGTCCCCCCTCTTCTCTGGTCATTGACTGCTCTCGCACCATGTATGTGTACAGTGTACCCCTGTTATATGATCCTCCTCTTCTCTGGTCAGTGACTGCCCCCCCGCAATGTATGTGTACGGTGTACCCCTGTTATATGATCCTCCTCTTCTCTGGTCAGTGACTGCCCCCCCGCAATGTATGTGTACGGTGTACCCCTGTTATATGATCCTCCTCTTCTCTGGTCAGTGACTGCTCCCCGCACTGTATGTGCAAGGTGTACCCCTGTTATCTGATCGTCCTGTCCCCCCTCTTCTCTGGTCATTGACTGCTCTCGCACCATGTATGTACGGTGTACCCCTGTTATATGATCCTCCTCTTCTGTGATCAGTGACTGCTCCCCGCAATGTATGTGTACGGTGTACCCTTGTTATATGATCCTCCTCTTCCTGTGTGTGTCCGATGTACGGTGTACCCCTGTTATATGATCGGCCTGTCCCCCTCTTCTCTGGTCAGTGACTGCCCCCCGCACTGTATGTGTACGGTGTACCCCTGTTATGATCCTCCTCTTCTGTGATTAGTGACTGCTCTCGCACCATGTATGTACGGTGTACCCCTGTTATATGATCCTCCTCTTCTGTGATCAGTGACTGCCCCCCGCACTGTGTGTCCGATGTACGGTGTACCCCTGTTATATGATCGGCCTGTCCCCCTCTTTTGTGATCAGTGACTGCCCCCCGCACTGTGTGTGTCCGATGTACGGTGTACCCGCTTTTTTATGTTCGGCCTGTCCCCTCCCGCTCCTCTCACGTTTCCCCCACTGTCTGTCTCCTTTTAGATGAAATTGGAAGGGAAGGTCGGTCGTCTGCTTGGGAATCATTTCCAGGATAAGGTGGTTATAGCTTCCTCGTAATTGTAGCGGGTAGAGTCCCTTCCCCTGGTGCGTGGCTGTCTGGTGGCTTCTGGTGCAGGACAATCTGTGGTTTTATTGTGAGCTGTGACACGTGGCCACTGTCCTGTCCTACAATTTAAGCTTCATCCTCGTAGATAGTAGTTTTCGATCTTTTTTTTTGTGCAGTATACTTTTATTTATTTTTTATCAGTTGGGCACCAATTTCAAGATCTCTGCTTGCTGCCGATGAATGGAACCATTAGACGTTATCCTGATCATGTGTTACAGCAGGATGATTGCTACAGTGTATCAGTGCAGACTGCCCCCTCTCATGACAAGTCTCCTCAATTCCCCTTTTGATAACCATTCTGGAACATCTATTCTTATGTATGTAGTGTTGTTCCTCTATTATTCCTGCTAGAAGTTTGAGTGAAGGTATTTCTGGGTGTTGTTTCTGTCCCTGCACAGTCTGATGGTGTCTAATCGATGCCTCCATATTGTACAAGGACCCCCTGCACACAATGGTGACCCCCTGATTGCCAGGTCATAACCTTCTACCAGGAACGGCTCGGCACAGTCACAAGGATAGATATATCAGAACGGTTATTACATGGAGAATGGAGGTAGTTGTCGGCATGGCAGGAGAGGTGGCAGGACGTCTTTAATCCAATAGCAAAGACCCATATACGCCGGTAAGTCGTCCCTCATGGAGTCTTCATGAGCTGCATTCTACGTGGTGAATGCCGGAATCTACGCTAGAATTACGTTTTTTTTTTTGGGGGGGAGGGGTTTATCTTGCCCCTCAATAAAAAGCTATCAAAAATTTGTAAGTACCCCAAAATGTCCCGCGTACCCCAGGATGTGCCAATGAAAACATCAGCTTGAGCTGCAAAAAACAAGGCTCACGTCTGGAAAAATACTGGTGATGGTCTTGGAATGCGATAATGGAAAAAAATGGCGCAAAAGTAGTTCTGTGAAGGTAGCAGTACCGACCTGTGAATGAAGGTGAAGCCATTTATACCGCGCTCATCAGGCGAAATACAACACCGTGAACCAATAAGTCGTCCGCACAACAAAATGGTGCCTCTGAATGTACGCCTCAGCCTGCCTGGGAATTCTGAGCGCAGCAACAACCAAGAGGACGCCCGCTCATTACCCCTTCATGGGAGATGGCGTATGTATATGGCAGAAGGTAGGTTTTAAACAGGGCGCCACCTCAGGAGTGGAGTGGGCACCTTAGCCGCTGGCAGCGTCCATGATCTGAGATGAGTGGACTGCTCCCCTCTGAGATTGTGGGGGCCAAATCCCTGCATGTGGTGGTTTTACCATAGACTGCAGTGGAAAACTATTGCAGTCTGTGGTACAAGTGATATAGTCGTCGCATGTTGGTCTGCTAAGCGGGCTAAAATTCTGAGGAAAAGGTTTTAAAAACGCAAAAATCCAAAGGATAAAAAATTCTAATTGGCCGTAACAAGAAGAATCGCCATTTTGGTCTAAAAAAATTATAATAATATGTAATAACAAGTGATTACAAAGTCGGACGTACCACAAAGCAGTACAAGTGAAAGCTACGGCTCCCACCACAAACCTAAAGTTATCGAGGACGGAATATGGCCATGAAAATTTAATTTAATTTTTTCAAAATGGATGCGGAAAACTGATGGGTTTTCTCCTGAACATCATAAATGTGGTATCTCTGTAATCGTACTGACCCGGAGAGTGAAGGGAACAGGTCAGTTTTATCTCATAGGGAACAATGTAAAAACTAAACCCATAAAACTGCGGTTGAATTGTATTTCTTTCCAATTGCACTTTATTTAGAATTTTTTTCCAGCCTCCCAATATATTTTATGGAATATTAAATGGTGCCATTAGGAAATGCAGCTTGTCCTACAAATGAAATGGTCCTTGGAAGACGGGGAGGAAAAAGGAAAACTGCTGTAGTGTTGACAGGGTTAAGGGGTTAACTCTCTGGCCTCCAAGTTAATTGTTTTTACATGCACTGATCCACTGTAACAGATATTCAGCTGTGTGAGAAGAACCTACGGACAACAAGCAGAGGGGACGACAGTGGTGAGAATTGTCACGGTGGCAGAGGTCTGGTTACAGGATACTGGATGTGACTGAGTCCTGGGAAGAATTCCTCCATCTTGTAGCCTGTAGGTGTCTCCGCCATGGCGGTCACCTGTCATCTGGTCCACCACCACTTTCTTGCTTTTTATGTCATTGACATGGGGAAGAGATGACAAATTTTGTATAGTAGTTGTCGTCAATCTGAGAGCTGCAGGTGTAGGGTCATGGGTGATGTGCAGTCACCATCCCTCCATCTTGTTCACACCTCACAATAACTCCTGGCACTGACCTGCGTTTACTGACGCTGCGCTGGCCGATGTGCCACTACTAACCGCTGTGCTGCTGCCCTTCCTCTGCCTCATCCTCTTGTCTTCTCAGGTCCCATTTCTGTCTCCCTTGGAAGGAAACCTCTACCTGAAGGTGCAATGTCAGAGTCATTCCAGCGTCCAGCGCAGCGGATTCCTGGTATGTACTAACCGGGGGGTGGGGTCTTCCATGTTTTATCTTCTGATCCCACCACCTTCCGTTATCTCCTTCTAGACCATGTTTGAGGATGTCAGTGGACTGGGTGCTTGGCACAGACGTTGGTGCGTCCTATCTGGAAACACGCTCTCATTTTGGGCATATCCAGACCAAGAGAACTGTAAGGTGAGTCCTCGGCTGACACTGTGCTGGTGACCGATGTCCCTGCAATAGACTGACAGCATCTGTCATACAGGAACCTCTTGGGAGGACCAACCTCATCAACTGCACCAGTGCCAAGGTGGAGGCTGCCATGAGAGAGAGCTGTGCCCGGCCCAACACTCTGGAGCTCGTCACCATGCGACCACAGCGGGAGGACGACGTGGACAGCCTGGTGACACAGTGCCGCAACATGCTCTGCTTCACCAAGTGAGTGCACCAGCGGTCCAGCCCCCAGTAGGAATGTAGAACATAGATCAGAGTGTGACTGCCCATAGGAATAGTCTGAGGGTCCAGTCTGTAGAACCTAGATCTGGGGCTGGTCCAGGGTGGGAGGTAAGTACTGCAGTGACTGGAGATGTCCCCGATCCTTCTGGTTGAGATGGAATTTTGCGCATTGTGAAGGTTCCTCCCTATGGTTGGCGGGTGTTACATCCTCTGATATAAGGACCACATTCCGCCCACCAGGGAAGTGTCCGACCAATCACAGCCAGCCTTAGTTTTACGGCTTTCCAATGGACTTAGTCCACTGGACACACGCCACTGACATGGTCACGTGACTTACAGGTGCCATTAGTTCACACACTAATTTTGTGTATACGGTACTGCTAACATTGCTCCAACAATCATTGACACGCATCACTTCAATTACATTGGAATAGTTACCTGTCTGATAACTTATGGCTGGCAGGTAATAGACCTGCAGGTACCCTCTTGGCCATACCTCCTCAACCATCCTGCCTTCAGCATGCCCAGTCAGAAATATCATATCGTGCAGACAGTGGTTGATGAGGCTCCTTCTCTGTAGTCAGACTGCAATAGTCTATATGTCCAAATGCAGAAAGCAAGCCAAGCACTGACTGGGTGAAGCTCAGCCACCTGGTGCCAGGCTGGACATGGACTGCTTCTCCTGTCCACTCATGGGCCGGGCAGTGGTCTAGAAAGCAAGCCTAGCACTGACTGGGTGAAGCTGGCTGGTGCCAGGCAGGACACGGACTGGTTCTTCTCTCCACTCATGGGCCGGGCAGTGCTCAGTGCTGACTGGCTGAGGATCCGCTAACCAGCACTATGCTTCTGCATTCTGCACTGCTCCATAGCGGTATTGCAGAGTGCACAGCATCTTTTGGTAAGATCTGTGATTTTAAACACAACCACGATGATGCAGCCTCGGCCCACCCACTGGTCCATGTGGCGTCCACCCCGATTGTACTTCATTTACCATAGAAACATCTGACAAAAATATCCCAAACTCTGAAGCTGAAAACCAAGATTTGTGTCGGCCCCTTTTAATGTTAACGTATTGTCTGTGGCTGGCCGTGGAATGGGTCTTGGTGGCAGTTAACCTTTTAGTGGAGCTGAGCCCCATTTTCTGTTCCTCCAGGAGCTGGCTCTCTGCGGATACAAGGGAAGATCGGCAGCTGTGGATGGACTCCCTGAACCAAGTGCTTCTGGACCTCCGAACCTGGAAGACGAGTCCTGGGAAGGTGCCCTCAAGACGCCAAGCGCTGCCCGCTGTCGCCACTGCCCACTGAGCGGTCCTGCCGACTGCGGTCATTGTTTTATGCACATTTTATATAGCAGCACTACATTGTATGGTGAGGTGGAGGGGGTATGTATTCTTGTATACGTGTGTGTATATACAGTCTCTGTATGTCCTAGGCCGGACCCTGTGCTCTGCTGCCTGTACTCGTGGAGCTTTCGTTTTAATGTTCCTGTTGATTCTAATAAATAATATGGTATATTTGAGCGCTGGACTGATCCTTTGGCTGCAGGTTTGTAAGGGTTTAAGGTGATTATTTTATTACTTAGTCCTTTTTTATATGAAGGTAAATTTGTTAGAAGGCGCTCCGCTCGATGCAGTCTCCTCTGCTGAGCATCGGCTGACTCGGGGTTAATGGCGACAAGTAGGGATGAGCGGACTTGTGTTTTCAAGTTCTGCGTAGAGGGTTCGTGTTATCTAAGAATTCAGGGAATTCCATTAGACACAAGACTATAAGGTCATAGGTGAAGATTGATTCAATAAGCAAGTTTGCGCAGTGATGCTGTGTAAAGGGGTTGGAGCACTGGGGCCCCAAAAATTGTATCTCAGGGGCCACGGCTACATGCAGCTCTTGTCGTAGCTGGAGTAACTGACACACTGATCAAGGACGGTCACATTAAATGACAAGTGAGCTGCAAAACCTCTGGAGCAAGGCTGCGTTGCTGTGACTGGACTCCAGGCAGCTTGGTGTTGACACCTCACACAGCGCAGGACCCTTTGAGCAGCTCACTACAGTACCAGGCACCATGCCCAGTGACGGGGGGCAGACGCTGCAGAGCTGTCATGTTGGCGCTGCAACTCTGCCAGCACCATCATCATGTAAGACTATAGGGTCTCCATCATGTACAGCGCGGGACTGCACATAGTAACCTCCAGCCTCGTCCTGGTTATATCGGCCAGCAGCGTCATCATGCAAGACTGTAGGGCAGAGGTAGGCAACCTCCAGCTTATGTGAAACTACAACTCCCAGCATGCATACATACTTGCTCTGCTTTTCTGAGAGCTGTCATAGAAATGAATGGCGCATGTTTCACAACAGCTAGAGTGCTGAAGGTTGCTGATTAAACCTTCACTCCGGCCTCGTCCTGGTTATATTGGGCCAGTGCCTTTCACGTAAGACTGTCGGATGTCCATTATGTACAGCGCAGGACTGCACATGGTGACCTCCAGCCTCGGCCAGCAGAGTCATCACGTAAGACTAGGGCAGAGGTAGGCAACCTCCAGCATTCCAGCTATTGTAAAACTACAACTCTCAGCATGCATACTTGCTCTGCTCTTCTGAGAACTGTCATAGAAATGAATGGCACATGTTGGGAATTGTAGTTTCACAACAGCTAGAGTGCCGAAGCTTGCTGATCCCCGCTGTAGAGTCTCCATCATGTACAGCGCCTCGTCCTGTTTATATCAGCCAGCGGCGTCATCACGTAAGACTGTCGGATCTCCGTTATGTACAGCGCAGGACGGTTTATAGTGACCTCCAGCCTCGTCCTGTTTATATCAGCCAGCGGCGTCATCACGTAAGACTGTCGGGTCTCCGTTATGTACAGCGCAAGACGGCACATAGTGACCTCCAGCCTCGTCCTGTTTATATTGGGCCAGCGGCGTCATCATGTAAGACTTTAGGGTCTCCATCATGTACAGCGCAGGACGGCACATAGTGACCAACGGCCTCGTCCTGTGGGACACCCCACCCCCCACATCCTGCCTCTGTCGGGATCTGCAGAGGATGTTTGTGCCCCCCTCCCTTTCCTCAGTGACTGGAGAGCCGGCTCAGCATGTCTGCGGAAGGTGAGTCCTCGCTGATGTCCAGCACTGTATGGTTCTGTCCTTCTGACAACTGCTCCACTTTGTTAGCGCCATGCTCCGTGTGCACAATGCAATGTATGCCTTCCGTGGCCTTTCCCATGTACAGTAGGGTCACGTATGACAGCCCCGTCTGTATGTGTCACTTGTGTGACCCTGGTGTGTTGTGTGATGCAGACGAGACTTTGGCCCTTGAGAAGGCAGACAGTTTGGCACGAGGGGCAGCTCTGAAATGGGCCTCGGGTATTTTCTGTCGTCCTGACCAGCTGACGCACCTGGGCCAGTACCGGAGGCGTGAGACGCAGCGTAATAACTCCATACAGTCCCGGCTCAAGGTAAGTGTCTGCTATTTTCCCTCTTTGGATTCAGATTTTCCACTTGTTACTCTCTCCTGTTTCTGGTCCTGCCCGAATTTGACAGCCCTCGATCCTGCCTTGTCCCCCCCCCCCCCCCATATTGGAGGAGATGCTGCCTGACACCCCATAGATAAGACTGGTTGTTACCAGGTAACTTATCCACCAACATCGGAACACAGCAACGTTTCGACTTCAAGCTTGAAAAAGACTAAACGTCTAAACGTTGCTGTGTTCTGATGCTTGTCAGTGAATAGATTACCTGCGCTTTAATTGGAAGAGTACTGCAGATCTTTTGGATTCCTGTGTACTGGGATCTGACACTGCACACACCAGGTACCCTCAGAATAATTATGTGGTATTAAAAATTGGCTTTACCCACTGGTGGATTTGGAGCGCTGCTCATCGGTGAACTTTTTTCATAGCAGCCAGGCTGTCGGACCTGGATGACGGGCTCCTAGATGGTTGTCCTGAGTGTGCTGTGGATGGAGGATCTCTGGGCATGTGCTCCTTCTCCAACCCTTGCCACTTCTGAGAAGGGCTCCTTGGGTAGCCTGTGTCTCACTTTCCCAACAGAACTTGTGCCTAGTTTTATCTGAAGAACTGCAAAAATCGGGGTTGATCCTGCCATGAATTTGTGAACTTGGCTGGGGTGGTGTGTAACACCCAAAGAAAGGAGGTACCCCACAGCAAATGTCCCTAGTGCTGAAACCTGCATTGTGTGTGGGATGCTGAGTATCTCTTCATGTACAGTTGTACCCGTCCTCCTCAGGTAGAGCTGCCTCGGAGGCTCCATATATCTGCTTCTCAGGGCAGGGCCATAGAGATATGTCACAATTCATAGATAAGACCGAAGGATCCTGACTTGTCTTCATTGTGCTCCTAGTCTGCACTGCAGTCATACCTGGAAGGGGTGGACCATGGCTTATCACAGCTTCAAGGGGCACTCTCAGAGGTTCGCCATGTCCAGCAGGCCCTGGGTGAGGTGCAGGAAATTTGGCGGGAGGGTGAAGGGACCCTCGCCAAGCTAGAATCCATTCGGCAGCTGGTGATGGAGCATGTCCAGCTCTCTGTGGTCATACAAAGCCTGCCGTACATCTACGCTGGTAAGTGCATATCTACAACAAAATGGCCAGCATTTCTGGATTATGACCAGCCTCTGTGTCCCTGATAGTCACACTGATTGTGTCCTGTCTGGGCTGCACAGGTTCTTCTATAAGATGGCCACAGACATCTGTACAGTTAACCTTATCTCTTCCTGACCTCTGTCCACCTAGTGCCAAAGCTGATTGCTCAGACTCAAGATCTAATTAAGAACCAGCGTCTTCTAGAGGCCCACGTCAACCTCCGAGAACTAGAAGGCCTTAGAGATGATGTTTTGTACAGATTACAGAAGGTTGGTCCCTTGGTCAACTCCACTGATGATCAGCCCAACACAGAAGCAGTAGATTTGGTTCAGCAGTTTTTTTCGGGTGTTCAGGGTTTGAGCGAGGAGCTGGCTCATACACTTTCCTCCCTGGGCAGATCAGCATTAGGGGTAGCCCGCTCTGACCCTTCTCTTTTAGTCTCTGCTGTCCGTATCATTGAACGAGAAGAAATCCTGGATGTTGAAGAGTTCAGAGGTTCTGTGCAGCAGCCGTCCTGGAAGCCACCAGGACGACCCAAACACTGGAGAGAACTCTTCTTTCATGCTTTGGAAAAAGGCATGTGTGACCGACTAATAGAGCGAGAGCTGCCACTAGAAAATCTCAATGCAGCGTATCTGGCGAATCATTTAAAGGAACTTCAAGATCGAGTGGTGGAAGAACTTCATTCGGTGTGCTCAGTTCTGGTACCTTGTGTCCCGCCGCACTATGACCTGGCTCGAGCCATGGCCTTGATGTGCCACCATGGCATTGCTCGTCACCTTCGTGATCTCCTTAGCCATGACCTTCCTCATCCTGCCCTGTACCATGTTCTAAATTGGATGGCGACTGTTTACCCCAGGTAATTTCCTGCAGGTGGGTGCTTCTCATGGTCATGCCATGCATTCGGGGCAGTTTCCAGGTGGGGTCTGTGCACTGTGGGTGTTTTTATGATGAGGTATTTACCCTCCTTACTTCCCACAATATCTGTTTTCTTTTCCCCAGTGAGAATATGATGGGACACCATAACTTCTCATCGGAGATTGATGTTTCTGAACTTGGACCCCTCATCCCCTCAGAAATGTTGGAGGAACAGCTAAGGCGTTACACACGCAGCATGCGGGTGAGCCTTTCTTGTTGTCCATTTATACCAAGACCCCGGGAAGCTGAAAATGTGTCCTTAGTCCTGATGTTTGGATGATTTTCTGTAGATGGAGGGAGCAGCTCGCGCCTCCCCAGGAGCACGTCTCATCTCTTGACATCACCAGTAGATATCAATAGAATGCAACCAAAAAACTAGTTGTGTTGATCTGGCTCCTGGGATTTTTCCAGCCAGGCACCTGCTTAGGCACCACTGCACAGAGGACACGGTAGTGCACAACTACATAGGTGCTCAGTTTCACAGTTATGAGGCATGTGCCGAAGTCCTGGTACCCTTTTTGTTGAGGCTTGGCACTGTTTAGTGGCTTCATGTCTTCATTGTGTTCTTGTTTAGATCCTTTTCTTTTAGTTCAGAGAGGAGCTGTGGTTGTCAGCATTGTGTTCTCCATGTTGTTGTGATGTTCCAGGTCTGCATCAGCCAGTGGATACGCAAGGCATTAGACGTGGAGTTCTCAGACTGGCTGCGGGATCAGGAACCAGATAAGGAACAGGACGGCTTCTATCTGTCAACTTTCCAGCACATCGTTATGCAGGTGCGAAAATCTAGACCTTGGGCACAGCCCTGGCCACCATTCATGACTGGAGAAAACACGTAGAATCTAAATATCACAAGAGTAGAGAAACAGATCTAAATCTACATACTGTACAATATGGTGATCGGGGGCTCCCACTTACCACACGCAGAATATATGACTGAGCGACAAGGTACAGACCAAACAGAGCATGTACTATATGAAGGAGACACGGCCATGTAGTATGTGAACACAAACCAGGCCTGTGTACAATATGCACACATGCCCTCCACGATACCTACCCTCTGTACACATGCTGCAATTATACCACAGGTGTATAACATCCAGCCTCTAGCCATGCAGTCTACCATTACCACAGTGTATAACATCCAGCCTCTAGCCATGCAGTCTACCATTACCACAGTGTATAACATCCAGCCTCTAGCCGTGCAGTCTACCATTATCACAGTATATAACACCCAGCCTCTAGCCATGCAGTCTGCTATTACCACAGTGTATAACATCCAGCCTCTAGCTGTGCAATCTACCATTACCACAGTGTATAACATCCAGCCTCTAGCCATACAGTCTACCATTACCACAGGTGTATAACATCCAGCCTCTAGCCATGCAGTCTGCCATTACCACAGTGTATAACATCCAGCCCCCAGTCTTGCAGTCACCTTTACAGACTTTGGTGACAGAATGGCTCGTTGTAAAGAGCCCCTTGAATTCTAGCATGGTCCTGTATTAGGATGTCACCACTGCCACCAGTCACTTCCTGAAATGTTTTCCTTCCTAGATATTCCACCATTATCTGTGAATGGTGGTATTGTAAAGTGGAAGGAACCACAACAACTGAGCCATAAAGTGTAGACTACGTGAAGTTACAGAGCAGGGTCACCAAGTGCTGAGGAGCATAGAGTATAACCGTCACCAACGCTCTGCTGAGTCCAGACCTCCTCTGTTATTAACATCAGCACAAACCCTGTGCTGGGAGCTTCATGGCATCAGTGTCCATGGCCACTGCATGGCAGCCTTCCATCACCAAGCACAATGCCAGGCGTGGGATGGAGGGTGTAAAGCATGCTACCACTAGACTCTGGAGCAGTGGACATGGAAACATCTCAGCCCTATCCAACACCAGAATTGAGACTGCGAGCTGGGCCTTCTCCTCCAACATTAGGGTCTGACCTCACAAATGCTCTTCTGGATGAAGGGGCAAAAATTCCCACAGATACCCTCCAAAATCTTTTTAGAAAACCTTCTCAGAGGAACAAAGGAGGGACCTTCCCACAAGAGCAATGGGGGGACCAACTCCATATTGATGCCTATGGATGTAGAATGAGAGGTCACAGAAGCTTCTGGAGTGTGTAGGTGACCAGTATGTTTCTCCATAAGGTGTACGTATGTATTTTTTTTGGGGGGGGGGGGGGGGTGCAGCAGCAGCTCTCTATTGGGGTTTGGGTTTTTCAGATAAGATTTATAATATCTTGACCTTTTTCAGATTCCATTCTTCATGTTTTCTCATATTGGCCCGTAGTCTCCATTATACATCACATGTCATTTCGCTGTAGACCACTCTTCATACATGATGTATTGGGAACTTTGGCTCTTGGCGGGCCCTAGGAGGATGGGGGGGAATGTTTTCACAATGGCTGTCCGTAAAGACATGTTACTTGTGACAGATGCTGATGGAAAATGTGCAGCTGGCAGCAGCTCTGGGGGAGAGTCTGGAGAATCTGGTGAGGAACGCAATGGTCTTTGAGATGGACAACTGTCTGGTCTGGTAAGTGGTGGCATCCATGGCTGATAAGGAGCTGCTGTAGAGGCAGATCTGAGGCAGACTGTTTTGTTGTCTACAGGCTGCGAGAGGCACTGGTGAAATATGGCATCGAGCACATGAAGGACAGGACATATCCCACCCACTACTCACAATACCTGCTGGCCGTAATCAATGGATGCTGTGCCTTAAGGTATAAGGAAGAAGGAAACCACATGTACTGGGTGGAAGATTATACATGTATGGAGCGGGGGTCAGTTCATGGCACTGCTGGCTCTGCTACATGGCTGACACCTGCCTGGAGCGACCAGGATCAGCAATAAGTCAAATACCAGCCATTTAACCCCTCACTTGCTGTGGCCCAGTGGCGGCCATGGCATCTGTGTGGTCTGATAGAGGGTCTGGGCTCCCAGTGGTGCAGCCATGAGATGCTGAGCCACAGTCATGGCAGCCAGAGGCCTTGTGAAAGCCTAACCCTGTCATGTTAGGACTCCTATCACACAGATGAGTTGCGTTGTACAGTGCAAGCTGTTGTAGGTTCAAGTCTCTGAGGTGACCAAAAATAAAAGTAAAAGCAAAAATGCTCAAAAATTATTCGAAATTAAAAAAAAAATTAAAAGGGGAAAAAAAATGATAATTTGCATTGTCTGAACTATTACAATATCTGGTGGACAATGGGGGAATTGTGTTTTTTTTTTTTTTTTTTTCTTTTCTTATTTCACCCCTATAAAATAAATAGTTTTCTTTCTACAGTTTCACAATACATTCTATGGCATTAAATGGCGCCATTAAAAAATACTAATCGCCAACAATAACCAGGCCTGTGCACCGTGTGAGGCAATACAGTATCCTGTCCTAGACATAAACCGATATACAGAATGCGATAACACCAAGTCCCAAAAACAAGGAGTAAATGTCATGCCCTGCTCAGACGGTGTGCGGAGGTCTGTCAGATTGGCAGCACGTGTCTAACCTTTTGTTTGTTTTGGATCATGCTGGATCTGCCTTCCTTCAGGTGCTCTGGGTGGGGTCATTGGCTTAAATTGCCTTCAATCCCAGAGGGCCGTGCGGGTTATAGATTTCAGTCTGGCCTTGGATTCAAGGAAGGAAGGATTGTCTGTTCCAGCTCAGATAAGTTTGATTTCTGTTTGTGTTTGCGGTCTAGGCTATTTGTGTGTCTTCTGCCCCTTCTCCCCTTTCCCCATCTCAGGGATTCTAGGGTGTTTGCAGCCCAGGCACGAGGACACTTCATTCCTACCATCAAGGTCTGAATGTGGGCTTAGCAGCATAGGGAGAGAAGTCAGGGATGTGCTAGGAGGTGACCTGTCCCCAGCATCTAGCCTAGACACCTGTGTATTTGGTTGTCTGTGTATCGGAGTTCCTGTCCGCCGTGGCAGTAAAGGACCCTTAAAATACACAAATTTATTCCGTTCATTTAAAATAGACTCAGTCTCCGGGCTGAGGGTGAGCATAGGGTGTTTGCAGGGACATCTCCTTACCAAACTGTCTCCCCTCATCTCCTTATTGACCTCAGGCCTTGATTTATTTTCTTTTTTTTCGTATTTTGCTCATTTGTTCTCTATTATCTAATATATACTTACCTACGGTTTAGTGCTGCGTATACTTGTAGTAAGTCTCATCGAGTCTATTTTTAAATGAACGGAATAAATTTGTGTATTTTAGGGGTCCTTTACTCCTTGCTTTGGTAATACAGTGTCCTGCCTGCGCTAACCTCTCCTTCTGTCCTCAGCTCCACAATCTCACACTTGCAGCCAGAAGGGTCCGGGAGTCCTGCCTTCAGAAAAGTGGCACCCTGCTTACAGACATCACTGGAGAAGACGCAGAAGAAGGCCTGTCATCTTTTGCTGGATGACCTGCAGACCGAGCTACAGGTGATTTCCACCCCCCCCCCCCCCCCCCCCCCTCTGGTGACACCCTGGAAATGGCCACTGGAGATTATAAAGTACAGAATGATGACGAGTGTGAGGTGTCGGGCTGCGTGTGTCAGGCCACACAGTGTCTGTGTCACAGGGCGCCGACAAGGTGCTCCTTCTCCTCAGCTTCGCCGGCGCCCTGCGGTGAGATCGGAGCGAGGACACGCGATGCGTCCTCGTCTCCAGAGTAACAAGGGGCGGGGAGGACCCGGCCGCGCACATCTCTCCAGCGTGGCTGGCGTCCTCCGCTCCCATAGTAACAGGGCTGAGTCTGAGCACCGAGCTGAGCACTCGGCGCTCCGCTGGATGCAGGAGAGCGAGTCATGTGACGCTGGCCCTGTCACATGACTCCTACTCCTCACTATTTAACAGGCAACCTGCTGGCCACAGGTTGTCTGTGATTAAGGACCTTCACCTAGTGTATATTTCTGCGTGATTTCCTCTGGTTTAGGTATTGACTCCCGGCTCGTATATTGACTCGTCCTCTTCTTCTCCTTGTGTCTTGTGGTATCTCCTGGTATTGACTCCCGGCGATATAATGTGCCGCAATATGGTATTTCTGACTCTGCTTTCTGTCAGTTTGGGCCCACTACAAAATAGGGCCACTTTTAGTTTTCCTAGACCACTTTAAGTTCTAAGTCCACCCATGAGGGTGACGTCAGAGAAGATGAAGGGTGATGGTGAAAAGGCTTTGGGCTAATACCTGCAGGATGGCGTGAAGGTGCAGAGGCTACGCATTGACAGCTGTGGGGTGAAATGAAGGTGGAAATGCTGCAGAATGAAGATGATGAGTGATGGTGGAGAGGCTGTGGAGCACCTGAAGAGGGGCTCGGGGGTGAATTTCCCTTGACATGTGATGGAAAGTTCAGTGTTTCGGCTGGGTTAATTGAACATGGCTCCGCTCCACGAGATCAGCGATTTCTGTATTTTCTCTGCAGCCTCTATTCAGGGACATCCCCTCCCGGCCCTGGCTGACGGGCTCCAATAATGTGCATTTTATATGTGAAAAGATGGAAGATTACAGCCAGTATCTGAGCAAGGCCAGAGCCCCAGCATGCCAGGTGAGCAGACCTTCACTGAGCTCCGTCTGCAGATCCAGGTCATAAGGAGAGGACACATCACTGAGCTCAATCTGTAGATCCAGGTCACAGGGTGAGGACACATCACTGAGCTCCATCTGTAGATCCAGGTCACAGGGTGAGGACACATCACTGAGCTCCATCTGTAGATCCAGGTCACAGGGTGAGGACACATCACTGAGCTCCATCTGTAGATCCTGGTCACAGGGTGAGGACACATCACTGAGCTCCATCTGTAGATCCAGGTCACAGGGTGAGGACACATCACTGAGCTCCATCTGTAGATCCAGGTCACAGGGTGAGGACACATCACTGAGCTCCATCTATAGATCCAGGTCATAGGGAGAGGACACATGAATGAGCTCCATCTGTATATCCAGGTTATAGGGTGAGGACACATCACTGAGCTCCGTCTGCAGATCCAGGTCATAAGGAGAGGACACATCACTGAGCTCCATCTGCAGATCCAGGTCATAGGGTGAGGACACATCACTGAGCTCCGTCTGTAGATCCAGGTCACAGGGTGAGGACACATCACTGAGCTCCGTCTGTAGATCCAGGTCACAGGGTGAGGACACATCACTGAGCTCCGTCTGCAGATCCAGGTCACAGGGTGAGGACACATCACTGAGCTCCATCTGTAGATCCAGGTCATAGGGAGAGGACACATCACTGAGCTCCATCTGTAGATCCAGGTCACAGGGTGAGGACACATCACTGAGCTCCGTCTGCAGATCCAGGTCATAAGGAGAGGACACATCACTGAGCTCAATCTGTAGATCCAGGTCACAGGGTCAGGACACATCACTGAGCTCCGTCTGTAGATCCAGGTCACAGGGAGAGGACACATCACTGAGCTCCATCTGTAGATCCAGGTCATAGGGAGAGGACACATCACTGAGCTCCATCTGTAGATCCAGGTCACAGGGTGAGGACACATCACTGAGCTCCGTCTGTAGATCCAGGTCATAGGGAGAGGACACATCACTGAGCTCCGTCTGTAGATCCAGGTCATAGGGAGAGGACACATCACTGAGCTCCGTCTGTAGATCCAGGTCATAGGGTGAGGACACATCACTGAGCTCCGTCTGTAGATCCAGGTCATAGGGTGAGGACACATCACTGAGCGCCGTCTGTAGATCCAGGTCACAGGGTGAGGACACATCACTGAGCTCCGTTTGTAGATCCAGGTCACAGGGTGAGGGCACATCACTGAGCTCCGTCTGTAGATCCAGGTCATAGGGTGAGGACACATCACTGAGCGCCGTCTGTAGATCCAGGTCACAGGGTGAGGACACATCACTGAGCTCCGTTTGTAGATCCAGGTCACAGGGTGAGGGCACATCATTGAGCTCCATCTGTAGATCCAGGTTATAGGGTGAGGACACATGAATGAGCTCCATATGTATATCCAGGTTATAGGGAGAGGACACATCACTGAGCTCCGTCTGTAGATCCAGGTCATAGGGTGAGGACACATCACTGAGCGCCGTCTGTAGATCCAGGTCACAGGGTGAGGACACATCACTGAGCTCCGTTTGTAGATCCAGGTCACAGGGTGAGGGCACATCACTGAGCTCCATCTGTAGATCCAGGTTATAGGGTGAGGACACATGAATGAGCTCCATATGTATATCCAGGTTATAGGGAGAGGACACATCACTGAGCTCCGTCTGTAGATCCAGGTCATAGGGAGAGGACAAATCGCTGAGCTCCAATCGGTAGATCCATGTCATAGAGAGAGGGCACATCACTGAGCTTTGCTTGCTTGGAGGTGCCATCCATCTTGGCTGGTGTCCTTCTGGCACTGTCCTCACAGCAGTGTACACTGATTGTGTGCTGACCTCTAACCTGTCCTCTTAGTACCTGTTGGCGCAGACGGAGCGGATGGTGACAATAGAGTATGTACGCGCTCTGATGGACAGCAAGTTTGTATGCCGAAGCCCCGATGAGCGGCAGCAGGTGGCCCACAGGATGGCTCTGGACGCAGAGGAGCTGAGAACAGTGCTGCACACCATGGTGAGGTGATACATTGTGCAGATCCAGGGGGATGTAGTGTCATTTTGATATAACAGAAGTCTGATGGGAAAGATCGTGCCCACAGCAGGATGCCCTCCGTCATAATCTGCGGTGCACACAGGGGCTCAGTGGGGTGCAGATTGTGGGCATTCCTATTTATGCTGTAGAGATACAGTGAGGAACAGAAGTGTTTCAACACCCTGCGATTTTGCAAGTTCTCCCACTTAGAAATCATGGCGGGGTCTGACATTCACATTGTATAAAAAATAAAAAAAATATTTGTATTTGTAAAGAATGTCTTTGTCTTGCACGGCTGAACAGAAGTATCTGGACACCTGAGAAAATCAGTGTTAATATTTGGTCCAGACGCCTTTGTCTGCAGTTCCAGAGGTCAGACGTCTCCTGTAGTTCTTGACCAGGTTTGCACACACGGCAGCACAGGTTTTGGCCGACTCCTCCACACTGATCTCCTCTACATCCGTCAGGTTTCGGGGCTGTCGCTGATCAACACAAAGTTTCAGCTCCCTCCAAAGATGTTCTATTGGATTTAGGTCTGGAGACTGGCTAGGCCGCTCCAGAACCTTGATATGCTTCTTACGGAGCCGCTCCTTGGTTATCCTGGCTGTGTGCTTCGGGTCGTTGTCATGTTGGAAGACCCAGCCATGACCCATCTTCAATGCTCTGACTGAGGGAAGGAAGTTGTTGCTCAAAATCTCACAATAAATGGCCCCATTCATCCTCTCCTTAATACAGCGCAGTCGTCCTGTCCCCTTCGCAGAAAAGCACCCCCAAAGCATGATGTTACCCCCCCCCCCCCATGCTTCACAGTAGGGATGGTGTTCTTGGGATGCAACTCATCCTTCTTTTTCCTCCAAACACGATGACTGAAGTTTAGACCAAAAAGTTCTACTTTGGTCTCCTCTGACCACATGACTTTCTCCCCGGCCTCCCCTGGATCATCCAGATGGTCATTGGCAAACATCAGACGGGCCTGGACATGGGATGACTGGAGCAGGAGAACCTTCCGTGCAATGCATGATCTGAAACCATGACGGTGTAGTGTTCTACCGACAGTGACCTCTGAAGCTGTGGTCCCAGCTCTCCTCATGTCATTGACCAGCTCCTCCCTTGTAGTTCTGGGCTGATTCCTCACCTTTCTTATCATCAGTGATACCCCACGAGGTGAGCTCTTGCATGGAGCCCCAGTCCGAGGGAGACTGACAGTCGTCTTTAGCCTCTTCCATTTTCTAACAATTGCTCCAACAGTTGATCTATTTTCACCAAGCTGCTCGGCAATTGCCCCGCAGCCCTTTCCAGCCTTGTGGAGGTCCACAATATTGTCTCTGGTGTCTTTTGACCGCTCTTTTGGTCTTGCCCATGGTAGTAGTTGGCGTCTGACTGACTGTGGGGTGGACAGGGGTCTTTAAAGAGCTCAGACAGGTGCTACTAAGTTAGATGAATGAGTGGAGTAGAGGTGGACTTTTTAAAGGCGCAGTAACAGGTCTTTGAGAGACAGAATTCTTGCTGTTTCTCAGGTGTTCAGATACTTCTGCTCAGCAGCAACACAAAGACATTCTATACAAATCATACAATGTGATTTCCTGAATTATCATAATTATTTTTTTTTATTCTGTCTGTCAGAGTGGGAATGCACCTCCAATGTGAACTTCAGACCCCTCCATGATTTCTAAGTGGGAGAACTTGCAAAATCGCAGGGTGTTCAAATACTTCTGTTCCTCACTGTATAGGGAAGAACATATAACGAAGCAGGTACAGCAGGATGTAGTGTAATAAATAAATCAGATGTAGTGGTGGAGGAATATATTTTATAAGATGCATAATGTACAGGGTGAGTGGGATGTAGTGTATTATGCAGAGAAGGTGCACCGTAAGTGGGATGTAGTGTTTGGGGGGTACTATCTCTCCTTGGGGGGGGGGGGGGGAGACTTATAGGCCATACATCTCCTCTGGAATTCTCGGAAGAAAGGGAAGCAAATTGGCTCTTAACAAGCTCCGCCTTTGATGCCACCAGATGTACTCTCTGCTCTGCACTGATGAGGGGCAATCACCCCGAAACAGCTGTCTGCAGATGAGATGCTGGCTTACTTAATATCCGAGTCATGTCTCAAGGCCTATTTAACCTCCTAACAGTCACGTTACAATTGGGAAAAAAACTCCCAAAAATGTCACTTTTATTATAGATTTTTAATGTGTGCCTGCAATAAATCTTGTTGGCGCACAACTCAGGATGCACAATTGCATATTTAACCCCTTAGTGACATCATTAAGTATAGCCTTAAGGACCAATAATATTTCCCCCCTTTGTGTTCCAGCAGTTAATTTTTTCTTAATTTTTATTTTTTTACTTATCAGTATTAGTTGTAGTTTTTTTTAGGAGCCATTTTGGGGTATATATAGTGTATTGAATAACTTTTATTATTAGGGGGAAAGATAAAAAACAGCAATTTTTACATTATTTTGCGGAATTTATTCACAGCATTCACTGTGTGGTAAAAATAACATAATTGTGTTATGTGGGTCCATACAGTGATGATAATGTCACATTTTTATATATTTTTTACTATTTTTTTTCTTTCCTCCTGCAGGCTGTCAGCTCTGCAACTGCTCCCTCCTCCAGACTGATGGGGGGGGACGGGACGGGGGACTTTATCTGCTCATATCTCTGGTTTGGTACCAGCTAGAGGTATGAGCTCTGTATTGTTTGAAAATTTCCAAGTTTTCAGTCAGACAATACCAGAATGACAGCAATATCTTCAGTAGATGGGAAGATATCACTGATAGAAATCGGGATGCAGTAAATATAGCTGAAAGTGAAAATAAAAGCTGATTTTATCTGCAATTATTCCTGATTTTCTAACAGTGATATCTCCTCTGCTACTTGGACTAATGCTGTCATTTGGGTCTTTTATGAAAGCCTTGTATGACCAGTTGCATGCTTCTAGCTACTACCATTCATGAGATATCGCCAGCTAAGGCTACTTTCACACTAGCGTTCGTCGGTCCGCTCGTGAGCTCCGTTTGAAGGGGCTCACGAGCGGACCCGAACGCTTCCGTCCAGCCCTGATGCAGTCTGAATGGAGCGGATCCGCTCAGACTGCATCAGTCTGGCGGCGTTCAGCCTCCGCTCCGCTCGCCTCCGCACGGACAGGCGGACAGCTGAACGCTGCTTGCAGCGTTCGGGTGTCCGCCTGGCCGTGCGGAGGCGTGCGGATCCGTCCAGACTTACAATGTAAGTCAATGGGGACGGATCCGTTTGAAGATGCCACAATATGGCTCAATCTTCAGGCGGATCCGTCCCCCATTGACTTTACATTGAAAGTCTGGACGGATCCGTACGAGGCTATTTTCACACTTAGCTTTTATATGCCAAAATAATGCAGACGGATCCGTACTGAACGGAGCCTCCGTCTGCATTATTATGATCGGATCCGTTCAGAACGGATCCGATCGAACGCTAGTGTGAAAGTAGCCTAAAGCAGCCCTTTCCCCTCCACTTCTGCCAGAGCTCAGCTTGGGAAAAACAGTTAGGTGGTTAAAGGGTCGAACATTGACTACATCTGGCGGCATCAGAGACAGAACTTGGTAAGAGCTCATTTGCATCCCTTTCTTCCTGGGAGGTAGTGTAGTATATAGAGAAGGTGCAGAGTAAGTGGGATATAGTGTATTGTCCAGAGAAGGTGCAGCATGAGTGGGATGTAGTGTAGTATGCAAAGGAGGTGCAGCGTGAGTGGGATGTAGTGTAGCGGGCGGGCAGTCGTGGATGATGCGGGGCCATTTGGCCTGTGCCTTGTCGGATTGTGCTGGTCTTGATAGTCCTTTCTGCCATTGGTTGCAGGGTCTGGAGGAGTCGGCACTCTGTGTCCCCCTCATTCACTCCCTCCAGGAACTTTTTGCCCTAATGGACTCCTCACTGCTCAGTCTGGAGGTGTCAGGACTGATGACCGCGTTCCCTGACATAAGGTAAATGGGGTGATGCCGTTAATGAGAGGATGGGATTGGTGGAATGAACCGTAGATGGCGCCGCATGCTGGGGATCGGCGGAAGTCATGATGGTTCCTTTCTCTCTGCAGTGATGAACACGTGTTGGCGCTGCTGGATCTGCGGGGTGATTCGACCCGGGATCTTCGTCACACAGTCCTCAGCACTATGCACCGCCAGGCGCTGACTCTTCCAGACGACTACCGGCCCATCTTCATAAGTATCCCGGTCCCTGCCCGAGCGCCCCCGTTCTGCCTTCACCCGAGCTCCTGTGCCTGAGGTCCGGGGGATCTGGCTGATGCTGCCATGTGTATACGGCGCCCTCCTGTGGAAGCTTTTGTCCTGCCCCTGCAGACAGTCCTTACGGTGTCCCTTACATTGTGAACCTCCATGATAAAGCTGAAATAAATATTTTTTAGACCTCTGCTTATTGTCAGTGACTGAAGACTGGTCCCTAATTGCTATAGGTGACATCTGCTCCATTTCTCCTCAGATGGGGGCTGTGGATATGGTCTGCTCTACTTTCTTTGCATATTTGTGTGTGAACTCTGCTTTAGAAGAAAGCTCGTACGCAGCTGTTAAAGGGGTTGTCCCACAAAAAATATTCTATAGTTTTCAAACCAGCACCTGGATCTCAATACTTTTGTAATTGCAAGTAATTAAAAATATAGCATAGCCACAGAGTTATTCAATAAAATGTATCTGTATAGCACCACATGCAGTTTGTTCTTTTTCTCATTTTTTGACCTGCTCACTGAGAAGGCCGCACATGCTCAGTTAAATCCTTCAACTGCCTCCTGAGCTGTGATAGGAAGAGCATGGACACGCCTCCTGAGCTGTGATAGGAAGAGCATGGACACGCCTCCTGAGCTGTGATAGGAAGAGCATGGACACGCCTCCTGAGCTGTGATAGAAAGAGCATGGACACGCCTCCTGAGCTGTGATAGGAAGAGCATGGACACGCCTCTTGAGCTGCAGTAGAAAAGACACGCCCCTTGAGCTGTCCACTTGATATGAATGTAGCAGAGCAATGAATGGGGAGATCTCTGGATCCATGTGAGGTACAGGGCTGGTTCTAGCTTTCTTAGAAAGAGGTGGTCATGGACTATATGATGTCTGATTTTTATATTAGTCATGGGATAACCCCTTTAATCCTTTGTCTGCCACGTTTGCAGCACTCCATGTATGAGAGGTTGCAGAGGGTTGAGAGGCCTGTGATCGTTAGGCCTGATGCACCCAGATCCTGATCCATAGGTGTCTCGTGGTCTGAGCTGTGGCTTGGATTCTGTGTTGCATTTGGCTGAGTTGGTGTGAGATCCTCTCTGGTGTTCCTGTTCTTCCATCTCTACAGAAGTTAAGTGTCACGTTTGTATTTGTTATATTCCCTGTTGTTGTATCTGGGCCTGAGACAGAGACTTCCATTCCTCCATCTGGGGAGGAATGGGTTGTCTCTGGTCCTATATTTATTCCAGGGCCTTATAGGGAAATCAGGGCCTAGGTATCCTGCTTATGAATATTCCTACCTTCAAGGTCTATTCATACTGATAGGTAGTCAAGGCTCGGATTCGGGTTGTCTAGGAGGTGACCTGTTTCTTCCTTAGTTTCTAGGCCCAGTTACTGTCCCCCTTCTCTCCGGTGTTCAGTGTGGAGTTTCCCCCCCCCCACACTGATCGTGACACCTGCGCTCTCTTCCTCTGAGCCATGCTGTCCTTCGGGATCATTCTGACCTGAGGTTTCTTCCTTTTGCGTCGAGCCATTCTACAACTATATATATATATATATAAGAACAAAGAGGAAATGGAGCTCAAAACGCCAGAAATAGAAATTATTATAAATATTTATTTATATCATAAAAAACACATCAAGGTTACATATAGCAGAATGCAATGATACAGGGACAAGAAGAAAACAGGGAACAAATGGCTAACAGCGCCACCCTGGCTGGTTCTCTCTTGGTCTATTACTGTGGTGAGTTCCATCTTATTATGTGCATTCCGGTTTGTCTCACATGGATTTCCATTGTGCCGTCAGGCATTGACTTATAAACTGGATGCTTTTGCCCTCTGGGGTATGGGTTTTTCTACCTTGACCTATTTCTTCTTTTTACATCTTTGGACTCACCCCCACTATTGTATTTATTGACATCTGCGGCGCTATTATGCCATTACTATGTACCAGTACCATTGTGTACCTATTCCGCTGACTGTGTCTTTCTACATTCATGACCAGAGCCTCCCATCCAGGGTGGCGCTGTTAGCCATTTGTTCCCTGTTTTCTTCTTGTCCCTGTATCATTGCATTCTGCTATATGTAACCTTGATGTGTTTTTTATGATATAAATAAATATTTATAATAATTTCTATTTCTGGCGTTTTGAGCTCCATTTCCTCTTTGTTCTTATCTATGCTCGGGAGCTTTAGCCGAGTCATTCTCATTAGGGGTGTCGTTTTGGGTATATTGGGGGAGCACTGGCCCCCCTGGACTTTTTTGTCCCCATTTGGACGCCCCTAGGGTCACCCCCTCCTTTTCTATATATATATATATATATATATATATATATATATATATACAGTCATGTGAAAAAATTAGGACACCCTTTGAAAGCATGTGGTTTTTTGTAACATTTTTAATAAAAGGTTATTTCATCTCCGTTTCAACAATACAGAGAGATTAAAGTAATCCGACTAAACAAAGAAAACTGAAGAAAAGTCTTTTCAAGATCTTCTGTAAATGTCATTCTACAAAAATGCCTATTCTAACTGAGGAAAAAGATAGGACACCCTTGCCCCTAATAGCGAGTGTTACCTCCTTTGGCTGAAATAACTGCAGTGAGACGGTTCTTGTAGCCATCTACCAGTCTTTGACATCGTTCTGAGGAAATTTTACCCCACTCCTCAATGCAGAACTTTTTCAGCTGTGAGATGTTTGAGGGGTTTCTTGCACGTACAGCCCTTTTCAAGTCACCCCACAGCATCTCAATGGGATTCAAATCTGGACTTTGACTTGGCCATTCCAGGACTCTCCATTTCTTCTTTTTCAGCCAATCTTTGGTTGATTTACTAGTATGTTTTGGGTCATTGTCATGTTGCATGGTCCAGTTCCGCTTCAGCTTTAATTTTCTAACTGATGGTCTCACATGTTCTTCAAGCACCTTCTGATACACAGTAGAATTCATCGTGGATTCTATGATGGTGAGCTGACCAGGTCCTGCTGCAGCAAAGCAGCCCCAAACCATGACACTTCCACCTCCATGCTTCACAGCTGGTATGAGGTTCTTTTCTTGGAATGCTGTGTTTGGTTTACGCCAAACATGTCCTCTGCTGTTGTGTCCAAATAATTCAATTTTGGACTCATCTGTCCAAAGAACATTATTCCAGAAGTCCTGGTCTTTGTCAACTTTATCTCTGGCAAATGTCAGTCTGGCCTCGATGTTTCTCTTGGAAAGCAAAGGTTTCCTCCTTGCACACCTCCCATGCAAGTTAAACTTGTACAGTCTCTTTCTGATTGTAGAGGCATGTACTTCTACATCAACAGTAGCCAGAGCCTGCTGTAGTTCTCGAGATGACACTTTAGGGTTTTTGGAGACCTCTTTTAGCATCTTGCGGTCTGCTCTTGGGGTGAACTTGCTGGGGCGACCAGTCCTGGGCATGTTGGCAGTTGTTTTGAAAGCCCTCCACTTGTAGACTATCTTCCGGACAGTGGAATGGCTGATTTCAAAATCTTTTGAGATCTTTTTAAATCCCTTCCCAGACTCATAGGCTGCTACAATCTTTTTTCTGAAGTCCTCTGACGGCTCTTTTGCTCTCACCATGGTGCTCACTCTCACTTCAACAGTCAGGAGCACACCAAACTAAATGTCTGAGGTTTAAATAGGGCAAGCCTCATTCAACATGCAGAGTAACGATCTACTAATTATGTGCACCTGGTGTGATATACCTGTGTGAGATCTGAGCCAATTTAAGAGGGAATACATGTGAGGGTGTCCTATCTTTTTCCTCAGTTAGAATAGGCATTTTTGTAGAATGACATTTACAGAAGATCTTGAAAAGACTTTTCTTCAGTTTTCTTTGTTTAGTTGGATTACTTTAATCTCTCTGTATTGTTGAAACGGAGATGAAATAACCTTTTATTAAAAATGTTACAAAAAACCACATGCTTTCAAAGGGTGTCCTAATTTTTTCACATGACTGTGTGTGTATATATATATATATATATATATATATATATACACACAGGGTACAGATATATATATATATATACAGGGTACTGTACAGACATACAGGATACAGTACAGATATTTATACACACAGGGTACAGTACAGATATATATACTAGGGATTAGCGAATTTCATATTTTGAAGTTCCGTCATAATAGAAGTCTATGGCCAGCATAATGGATCCGTCCAGTTTACGTTATGCAGGAGAGGACCCCAGTATAATTTAAACTGGACGGATCCGTTATGCTGGCCATAGACTTCTATTATGACGGAATGAATAACGGAATGTCTCTAAAGGCGTTCTGTTATGCATTCCGTCATAAAATTGCGTTATGGTCCGTGGTAACAAAATCCATAATGCAATTCAGTAAATACCATAACACAAACCCTGCACACGAACTTCAAATTATGAAAGTCGCTCATCCCTAAAAATATATATACACAGGGTACAGTACAGATGATGAGAATAGCAATAGACTGGATACATCACACATCCATTTTCTCAAACAGGTTTCAGGAACAGGCCTTTATACCCTGACTGGTTCTGACCAATTTACTCCATACCCCATATGGCGAGATTCCAGAGCGGGCCAGAGAGACCATCCTACTATATGTCGACCTGGCGGGCATTGCAAAAGATGAGGCTTCTCAAAAACTTATACCCTCTTGGCAAACCCACATTTCCAAGCAGGATCACCCCATAGGGATTTCTACGATTGGCATAAGGAAGGCCGCCCCTCCACCTCTCTATCACTATTCAGGCAGCCCCTCCACCTCTCTATCACTATTCAGGCGGCCGCTCCCCACCTCTCTATCACTATTCAGGCAGCCCCTCCACCTCTCTATCACTATTCAGGCCGCTCTCCACCTCTCTATCACTATTCAGGCCGCTCTCCACCTCTCTATCACTATTCAGGCCGCTCTCCACCTCTCTATCACTATTCAGGCCGCTCTCCACCTCTCTATCACTATTCAGGCTGCTCTCCACCTCTCTATCACTATTCAGGCCGCCCCTCCACCTCTCTATCACTATTCAGGCCGCTCTCCACCTCTCTATCACTATTCAGGCCGCTCTCCACCTCTCTATCACTATTCAGGCCGCTCTCCACCTCTCTATCACTATTCAGGCTGCTCTCTACCTCTCTATCACTATTCAGGCCGCCCTCCACCTCTCTATCACTATTCAGGCCGCTCTCCACCTCTCTATCACTATTCAGGCCGCTCTCCACCTCTCTATCACTATTCAGGCCGCTCTCCACCTCTCTATCACTATTCAGGCCGCTCTCTATCACTATTCAGGCCGCTCTCCACCTCTCTATCACTATTCAGGCCGCTCTCTATCACTATTCAGGCCGCTCTCTATCACTATTCAGGCCGCTCTCCACCTCTCTATCACTATTCAGGCCGCTCTCCACCTCTCTATCACTATTCAGGCCGCTCTCTATCACTATTCAGGCCGCTCTCCACCTATCACTATTCAGGCCGCTCTCTATCACTATTCAGGCCGCTCTCCACCTCTCTATCACTATTCAGGCCGCTCTCCACCTCTCTATCACTATTCAGGCCGCTCTCCACCTCTCTATCACTATTCAGGCTGCTCTCCACCTCTATCACTATTCAGGCTGCTCTCCACCTCTCTATCACTATTCAGGCCGCTCTCTATCACTATTCAGGCCGCTCTCCACCTCTCTATCACTATTCAGGCTGCTCTCCACCTCTCTATCACTATTTAGGCCGCTCTCCACCTCTCTATCACTATTCAGGCTGCTCTCCACCTCTCTATCACTATTCAGGCCGCTCTCCACCTCTCTATCACTATTCAGGCCGCTCTCTATCACTATTCAGGCCGCTCTCCACCTCTATCACTATTCAGGCCGCTCTCCACCTCTCTATCACTATTCAGGCCGCTCTCTATCACTATTCAGGGCGCTCTCCACCTCTCTATCACTATTCAGGCCGCTCTCCACCTCTCTATCACTATTCAGGCCGCTCTCCACCTCTCTATCACTATTCAGGCCGCTCTCCACCTCTCTATCACTATTCAGGCCGCTCTCCACCTCTCTATCACTATTCAGGCCGCCCTCCACCTCTCTATCACTATTCAGGCCGCTCTCCACCTCTCTATCACTATTCAGGCCGCTCTCCACCTCTCTATTACTATTCAGGCCGCTCTCCACCTCTCTATCACTATTCAGGCCGCTCTCCACCTCTCTATCACTATTCAGGCCGCTCTCCACCTCTCTATCACTATTCAGGCCGCTCTCCACCTCTCTATTACTATTCAGGCCGCCCCTCCACCTCTCTATCACTATTCAGGCCGCTCTCCACCTCTCTATCACTATTCAGGCCGCCCTCCACCTCTCTATCACTATTCAGGCCGCTCTCCACCTCTCTATCACTATTCAGGCCGCTCTCCACCTCTCTATTACTATTCAGGCCGCTCTCCACCTCTCTATCACTATTCAGGCCGCTCTCCACCTCTCTATCACTATTCAGGCCGCTCTCCACCTCTCTATCACTATTCAGGCCGCTCTCCACCTCTCTATCACTATTCAGGCCGCCCCTCCACCTCTCTATTACTATTCAGGCCGCTCTCCACCTCTCTATCACTATTCAGGCCGCCCTCCACCTCTCTATCACTATTCAGGCCGCTCTCCACCTCTCTATCACTATTCAGGCCGCCCTCCACCTCTCTATTACTATTCAGGCCGCCCTCCACCTCTCTATTACTATTCAGGCCGCTCTCTACCTCCAGCAGCCGTCCTCGTCCTGCCCGTGACTGAAAAACTACAGCCAGAGCCAAAGCCGCCGGGCCCGGCTCTACTGAACAGCGCATGCGCTGTAACCTAAGGCTACACACGCCTGCTGACGTCACTAACATGAGTCCTCCCACTAATATTCAGTGACAGCGGGTTGTAAGGAGTGGCGGGATGTCACGTGTCCTCTCATCCCAGCCATTGTCCAGAGTCACGTGGTGTCACCGGCACAGAAGATGCTGCTGCTAACGGTAACTGCCAGAAAGGGTTAATATTATATGTGACTGACGTGTATATATATATATATAGTGATTATTATATGCGGTAGATGTGTATACATAGTGTTATTATATGCAATAGACAGTGTATATATATAATATATAGTTATTATATGTGGTAGGTGTGTGTGTGTGTGTGTGTATATATATATATATATATATATAGTGTGTTATATGCGGTAGATGTGTCTATATAGTGTTATTATATGCGGTAGACAGTATATATATATATATATATATATATATATATAGTGTTATATGCGGTAGATGTGTATATATAGTGTTATTATATGCGGTAGACAGTATATATAGTGTTATTATATGCGGTAGACAGTATATATAGTGTTATTATATGCGCTAGACAGTATATATAGTGTTATTATATGCGCTAGACAGTATATATAGTGTTATTATATGCGGTAGATGTGTATATATAGTGTTATTATATGCGCTAGACAGTATATATAGTGTTATTATATGCGGTAGACAGTATATATAGTGTTGTTATATGCGGTAGACGTGTATATATAGTGTTATTATATGCGGTAGACAGTATATATAGTGTTATTATATGTGGTAGACAGTATATATAGTGTTATTATATGCGGTAGACAGTATATATAGTGTTATTATATGCGGTAGATGTGTATATATAGTGTTATTATATGCGGTAGACAGTGTATATATAGTGTTATTATATGCGGTAGACAGTATATATAGTGTTATTATATGCGGTAGACAGTATATATAGTGTTATTATATGCGGTAGACAGTGTATATATATATATATATATATATATAGTGTTATTATATGCGGTAGACATGTGTATATAGTGTTATTATATGCGGTAGATGTGTATATATAGTGTTATTATATGCGGTAGACGTGTATATATAGTGTTATTATATGAGGTAGACCGTATATATAGTGTTATTATATGCGGTAGACAGTGTATATATATAGTGTTATTGTATGCGGTAGACCGTATATATAGTGTTATATGCGGTAGACGTGTGTGTATATAGTGTTATTATATGCGGTAGACGTGTGTGTATATAGTGTTATTATATGCGGTAGACGTGTGTATATAGTGTTATTATATGCGGTAGACAGTATATATAGTGTTATATGCGGTAGACGTGTGTGTATATAGTGTTATTATATGCGGTAGACAGTATATATAGTGTTATTATATGCGGTAGACAGTATATATAGTGTTATTATATGCGGTAGATAGTATATATAGTGTTATATGCGGTAGACGTGTGTATATATAGTGTTATTATATGCGGTAGACAGTGTATATATATATAGTGTTATATGCGGTAGACAGTATATATATATAGTGTTATTATATGCGGTAGACAGTATATATATATATATACAGTGTTATTATATGCGGTAGACAGTATATATAGTGTTATATGCGGTAGACGTGTGTATATATAGTGTTATAATCACCATGGTGCAGGTGAAGCACGCGCCGCTTGTACAGACTGGGACGCGCTCCCTCTTCGGGGAGGACGGACACATCCGGTGTGAGCGCGCGCCTGTGTTCCCGTTCATCTCTGTTTCTTAGGCTCCTTCTCAGGCGTCTCCAGTTGTAAAAAACCCTGAGTGCAACCTTTACCTGCTGATAATGTTGTCTGATAAGCAGCACTGGAATACCTGCGAGCTGCTGATCTCTGGATGGTTTTGCATCTCTCTCCTTGCAGGGGGTCCCAGGGCACAGGATCTCGTCTCCAGCTGTGGTCTTCCCCTTCTGGTGTCTCTGACAGTGGAGAATGGTGGTGGACGCCGCTCGCCAGGCCTATAACACAATGTCGTCTACATCTTCTGATAAAAGTGAGGCCCGCTCCAAGAAGAAGTCCTCTCAGATGAACGGCTTCCATGTGCCCCCGCAGCCTGGTCCCAGCAGGAGCCTGAGTAGGAGCCTCTCGTCGGGTGTGGTGGCCCAGCGGAGGCTCTCGGGGTGCGCGCTCTACGGGGGGGCATGTAGTTGGCTGCGTCGCAGTGAGAGCTCCTGCACCCTCAACAGTAGCAGCAGCAGCAGCAGCTCCCGGGGCAGAATGCGTCCTGCCGGGTCTCTGCCGTCCATCAGTAAGGCTGCTGACAGCAAGGCCATAAAGAGGACCTCCTGCCTCCTTGTCGCTCTTCGGCCCACCAATGTGGAGCAGGAGCGTGATAGTTTCTTCCTCTCCAACTATAGCTACAACCCACAATTCCAGTATCAGGAACCCATGTCCCTCACTGTGCTGGAGAAATACAGCCAAGCATCGAACCAGTTCCTGGTCCAGGTAGGTAATGCGCCATGCCGAGCCTTCCCTACTGGGGCAGGATAGAGATACCGGCCAGGTGTAAAGCATAACATGGTTTCAGAAATACTGCAGTTTTCATACTGGCCACTAGATGTCACACAGCGCTGGAGCAGACGCCTCGCTTTACAGCTGCTGCGAGGACTGAATGCTGTCATCTCGTTAATCAGCAGGGTGGTCCCGCACCTGTGATTTCTCATGTAGACCCCCAGCCACACGTCTGTTGCGTTTATTGGGATCTATAAAGAACGTGTATTTTTCTGTTTGCAGTAGTAAATGTTTTAGCGTCAATTCAGGAGAAAAGTCCAAAATGAGCCTTAATTATTAGCTGCACCATGTCCGGCGTGACTGCTCTCCGTGTTCTCTCTGCAGGCGCTGAGAATACTGAACGCGGTCCTGGATAAATATGGAAGTTATGAAAGCTTTGAGTCACAGACTGGAGGAAATCTGCTCAGCAAGTGTCAGATCTGGTCGTGTTGTCGGCGGTACATGCAGAAAGAGAACTGCAGCGGTGAGGTGAGAGGGCAAAGCTGGAAGACGGGAACATGCATGAAGGGAAAGCGTGAGGATGTGAAAAGCGTGACGTACGGCTGTGAGGGGACTGCAGGGAAACCATAAGGTGAAGCTGACACGTGGAGGAGGAGAGCTGCAGAGGGATGGAGGTGACACGTGGAGGAGGAGAGCTGCAGAGGGATGGAGGAGAGCTGCAGGGCGATGGAGGTGACACGTGGAGGAGGAGAGCTGCAGGGCGATGGAGGTGACACGTGGAGGAGGAGAGCTGCAGGGCGATGGATGTCTGTGTGGAGGTGACACGTGGAGGAGGAGAGCTGCAGGGGGATGGAGGTGACACGTGGAGGAGGAGAGCTGCAGGGGGATGGAGGTGACACGTGGAGGAGGAGAGCTGCAGGGCGATGGAGATCTGTGTGGAGGTGACACGTGGAGGAGGAGAGCTGCAGGGCGATGGAGGTCTGTGTGGAGGTAACATGTGGAGGAGGAGAGCTGCAGGGGGATGGAGGTGACACGTGGAGGAGGAGAGCTGCAGGGGGATGGAGGTGACACATGGAGGAGGAGAGCTGCAGGGCGATGGAGATCTGTGTGGAGGTGACACGAGGAGGAGAGCTGCAGGGCGATGGAGGTGACACGTGGAGGAGGAGAGCTGCAGGGCGATGGAGGTGACACGTGGAGGAGGAGAGCTGCAAGGCGATGGAGATCTGTGTGGAGGTGACACGAGGAGGAGAGCTGCAGGGCGATGGAGGTCTGTGTGGAGGTGACACGTGGAGGAGGAGAGCTGCAGGGCGATGGAGGTGACACGTGGAGGAGGAGAGCTGCAGGGCGATGGAGATCTGTGTGGAGGTGACACGAGGAGGAGAGCTGCAGGGCGATAGAGGTGACACGTGGAGGAGGAGAGCTGCAGGGGGATGGAGGTGACACGTGGAGGAGAGCTGCAGGGGGATGGAGGTGACACGTGGAGGAGGAGAGCTGCAAAGCGATGGAGGTCTGTGTGGAGGTGACATGTGGAGGAGGAGAGCTGCAGGGCGATGGAGGTCTGTGTGGAGGTGACACGAGGAGGAGAGCTGCAGGGCGATGGAGGTGACACGTGGAGGAGGAGAGCTGCAGGGCGATGGAGATCTGTGTGGAGGTGACACGAGGAGGAGAGCTGCAGGGCGATGGAGGTGACACGTGGAGGAGGAGAGCTGCAGGGCGATGGAGGTGACACGTGGAGGAGGAGAGCTGCAGGGCGATGGAGATCTGTGTGGAGGTGACACGAGGAGGAGAGCTGCAGGGCGATGGAGGTGACACGTGGAGGAGGAGAGCTGCAGGGGGATGGAGGTGACACGTGGAGGAGGAGAGCTGCAAAGCGATGGAGGTCTGTGTGGAGGTGACATGTGGAGGAGGAGAGCTGCAGGGCGATGGAGGTCTGTGTGGAGGTGACACGAGGAGGAGAGCTGCAGGGCGATGGAGGTGACACGTGGAGGAGGAGAGCTGCAGGGCGATGGAGATCTGTGTGGAGGTGACACGAGGAGGAGAGCTGCAGGGCGATGGAGGTGACACGTGGAGGAGGAGAGCTGCAGGGCGATGGAGGTGACACGTGGAGGAGGAGAGCTGCAGGGCGATGGAGATCTGTGTGGAGGTGACACGAGGAGGAGAGCTGCAGGGCGATGGAGGTCTGTGTGGAGGTGACACGGGGAGGAGGAGAGCTGCAGGGGGATGGAGGTGACACGTGGAGGAGGAGAGCTGCAGGGCGATGGAGGTGACACGTGGAGGAGAAGAGCTGCAGGGCGATGGAGGTGACACGTGGAGGAGGAGAGCTGCAGGGCGATGGAGGTCTGTGTGGAGGTGACATGTGAAGGAGGAGAGAGAGCTGCAGGGGGATGGAGGTGACACGTGGAGGAGGAGAGCTGCAGGGGGATGGAGGTGACACGTGGAGGAGGAGAGCTGCAGGGGGATGGAGGTGACACGTGGAGGAGGAGAGCTGCAGGGGGATGGAGGTGACACGTGGAGGAGGAGAGCTGCAGGGCGATGGAGATCTGTGTGGAGGAGGAGAGCTGCAGGGCGATGGAGGTCTGTGTGTAGGTGACACGTGGAGGAGGAGAGCTGCAGGGCGATGGAGGTCTGTGTGGAGGTGACACGTGGAGGAGGAGAGCTGCAGGGCGATGGAGATCTGTGTGGAGGTGACACGTGGAGGAGGAGAGCTGCAGGGCGATGGAGGTCTGTGTGGAGGTGACACGTGGAGGAGGAGAGCTGCAGGGTGCGATGGAGGTCTGTGTGGAGGTGACACATGGAGGAGGAGAGCTGCAGGGCGATGGAGGTCTGTGTGGGGGTGACATGTGGAGGAGACACGTGGAGGAGGAGAGCTGCAGGGCGATGGAGGTCTGTGTGGAGGTGACACGTGGAGGAGGAGAGCTGCAGGGCGATTGAGGTCTGTGTGGAGGCGACACGTGGAGGAGGAGAGCTGCAGGGCGATGGAGGTCTGTGTAAAGGTGACACATGGAGGAGGAGAGCTGCAGGGCGATGGAGGTCTGTGTGGAGGTGACACATGGAGGAGGAGAGCTGCAGGGCGATGGAGGTCTGTGTGGAGGTGACACATGGAGGAGGAGAGCTGCAGGGCGATGGAGGTCTGTGTGGAGGTGACACATGGAGGAGGAGAGCTGCAGGGCGATGGAGGTCTGTGTGGAGGTGACACATGGAGGAGGAGAGCTGCTGGGCGATGGAGGTCTGTGTGGAGGTGACACATAGAGGAGTGTAATTCCAGGTCTTTTTCTGTGTCCCGCTTCTGGTCCCACTGTCCTTTCTTTTTGCTGCGTCTCCTTGTTCCTCTTCCCTCAATGTCCTCATGGGTGGTCTGCTGCTGCTCTCTGGGTTTCCATCTTTCTTTCTCTGGTGGTGTCTAGGTGGTGGTCCAGCTGACCGAAGACTTGCTGTCTCAGGCGGTCATGACAAATGAGAACAGCCGTCCGACACTAACCATCAACTTACTAGGTGCACGGCAGCACTGGCTGGAGGGCATGCTCCGACACGAGATAGGTAGGCGCAGGCCGGGCCCTCTGGTGGAGTGGAATTTGGGTCTGTATGTTATTAGACACTGGGTGGTCTCAGCAAATGCCTCCTACAGCTAAGTGCGATGCCAAACTGCCCACTTTGTGAAGCTGCACCCCCTCTCCCTAACCTGTCCCCTTGTGGCTATGTGGGTCGCCCTAACGCAGTCATTGACCCTGAGGGTCTCCAGATTTCACTTGCAAGAAGAACAGGGCCATCACCAAATCGAGATGCACAGGAACAACCCAGTAGACAGGCTGTCTAGCCATCCTCAGCCCGGTGTATACCCCGATGATAGTGGCTATATGTGGGGACATGCACTGAGCAGAGGCCGTGGCCCCCGATGATCTGGGGCTCCTGAAAGTCTCAGTAATGGCCCGTTTTATGCTCCTAATAGACTATACAGAAAGGTTCCAGTGAGAGATGACGGGGAGCCTGTGCAGTACCCCCTGGAGATTGTGGCAGTTCTTGTAACACCCTATAACCCATTACTGCTGAGCAGGGCTCTCTTTTTCTGTCTCTGCAGGGACGCATTACTTGCGAGGAGTGAACGACGCTCAGCAGCCCTGGCATGGTTCAGAAAGTCGCAAACAATTTGGATTGAAGCCAGCCAACCCCACAGAGGAAGGCCTGGCTAGCCTGCACAGCGTGCTTTTCAGGAAACACCCCTACTTGTGGCGCGCTGCCCTCCTCTACTACGCCATCAGTCGTGCCGCCACCTGCAGCTTCTCCAACCTGTTTAATGACCTGCAGCAGTTTGTAGAAGACCCTGCTGTGCGGTGGGAGTACTGTGTGCGGGCCAAGAGGGGCCAGAAGGACACCGGACAACCAGGCAAGCATGGCGTATCCCAGGTTTAGGAGGCAGCGGCTGAGCGCAGGGCTTGTCCAAGTCGGGCAATTACCGGGCACAGGTCAGGTGGTGCCTATAAGACTGCACTTAGCCCCTGCTGAGAGACCTCCTGACAGCCACCGACTGGTGGACCATAACTAGAACCACAGCTTCCTCTCTATTGGTGGAGTTCACCAGGACCACATGTTGTTTAAAGCCAAAACCAGCAGCACATCCTAAACACCAATTATAGCGGAAGATGAAATGTGTGTGACTGGAGCCTAGTGGTGGGGCCAGCATACCCTTCCCCATTCTCCTAGGCGAGGCTGACCCCTGACTTTATCTCCTACAGGCTGCTTCAGCAAAGATCAGGTCTATCTGGACGGCATCATCCGCATCCTGCGACACCGCCACTCCATTGACTTCCGCCTGCTGACTTCTCTGGGAAAGGTAAGCCGTCACGAGATGGCGGAGCACGAGATGGCGGAAAGGTTGTGGATGCAGATTACTGACATTGCCTGTTCTCTAGGTCGCCTTCGAGGACGTGGAGCGGCTTCGTCCATTTGCTCAGATGAAGGACGCTCGTCTTCCTCACTTCATGCAGGACATGGAGAAGTATCATCAGCATCTGAATCACATCATGGTGATGAACCAGCTGAGCGACGAGGAGCTCCGGAGCCTTCTCCCAGACTGACACGCTCTTTCTATATTTATTCATGGGGGACTGGACTTTTCTATTGGGTCACACGAGCCTCACCTTTTTTATTCTTACGCTTTTTATTAGTTTTAATAACGCTCTGAAGGTCCCGGGGATCGTGGAAGGTGTGATCCCCATAGTTGTGTGTTGTGGCCCCGGGCTCTGTTTATTAAATGATAAACGGACTGATCCTCGTCACCATCACTGTTCAGTGCTATGTACTATCAGATCCTGGAGGATCGGCGTATGGCCACACGGTCAGGATTCCAAAATCAGGAGACAAGGTATTAAAGGCAGATACCACTTTTTTTTCAATTCACTTCTGGTTTGGGATAAAAATAAAAAAACCCTGACCTTGTGGCCATACCCTTAGAGACACGTTGGCAGCTGGCTGTTCTCTGATGCTGACTGCTCTAGACCACTGGTTGTCAACCTTTTCACGCCAAGTACCCCCTAGTGAAAAGAAGTTCTAACAGAGAACCCCCAAGAAAGCGAACAATGATAGATTTTAGGGTAAGTTCACACTCTGCCAGAGCTCACTGTATCCGGCCTATAAAAAGGACTAAAACGGGATCCACGTTTTCCAGCGTGAGGTTTCGGACGGACACAAACAGTTGTGTGCAGCACTTTCAAAATGTCAGGCACCACATTAGGATCTATTATGGATGACTAGGAGCTAAAAAATTAAATTCTGCTCTACCAAACATACAGGAGAATACAGCGCGCCTTCCTTCTTACGTCCAGTGACGTCTCCTCTGATGTAGACGTTCTTTCCTCACCTTCTACTTTCAGCCACTTGTCTCTCCAGAGTTTGACAGACAGACATCTTTCCTTCTGAACATCCCATCCTGCCACCCACAATACCAGCAGAAAGAGTCCCCCTGAAGATTCGGGTACCACACAGGTAGTGCCCCCTTCAGTAAGTATTGGCACACAATACCCTAAAAAATAACTACATCCAGCAAATAGAGCCCAACCCCAATAGTGTAAACATAATGTCCAAAATAACAATAACTTTTACAAAGACGGGTACACTCCGCGGTCTTACTAAACCCTCATACTGGTGTTAAATATGAGAGATTAGCCAACAAATCCTGCTGTGGAGGACACGTCTGAGCCCGAGCACCGTGCCAAGGTTTCTCAAGTAGTTCAGGACCTAACGCTAAACCTACCTGTGCCGTATGGCAATACCAGGAGCCAGTGGGCGAATTACAGGAGCGCAAGGTCCGACTCTCAGGATATGTTGGCTAATCTCTCAAATTTAACACCAGTATGAGGGTTTAGTAAGACCGCAGAGCGCACCAGTCTTTGTTATTGTTATTTAGTCTTATTGTTTATCACATCCACACATTTGCTATCCTGTGTAGGATGTCTATTGTGGTACTTGTGGTCCGCTGCGGGCATCCGCCATTGTATGCATTTTGCTGGGGATTGCCATTAGCAGCGGACCACAAGTGCAGGATCTGCCCCCCCCGGTATACATGCACCACTGCTTATGGGGTTGAGCACTGCCTGCTTTTTAATACCACGCCAATTTGTAGTTTATAAACATAATTTCCCCAAAAAAAGTATTGAGCTAAGCTGATACTGTGCCAGAGTGCGCCCCCCCCCCCCAGTAAAAGGACTCCCTAAAGTCCCACCAATAGTAATAATTCTCCCCGTAGTGCCCCAGAAGTAATAATGCCCCCGTAGTGCCCATATTAGTAACCATATATCTGTATAAAATAATGTAACACCGCGCGCTATAGTGCAATTGATACCAAAGAACTACACAGAGCGCCTTCCTCCTTATCACGTAGTAGCCGACCGCTACAAACCTATGTCTAGGTCCTACCTTCACTTAGACGTGTCTGCTGCGGTACAGTGTTCTGTAATAGTCCACGTTTCTATTCTGTATCTGGTGCAGAACAGGAGGAATGGATCCAGGAGAGGATGGCTGTAGCATTGGCTTTAATATTTAGGTATTAGGAAATTCGCTCCGGCCGGTGGCAGAATATACCCGTTACCTGTTGAATTGAACGCTCACGTCTGAGCTGGTGACGTCACCGCGGGTGAGCTACGGGTAGCAGGTCCACTTAGCAGGTTACGGGACTGCTAATACACCGCTGCGAATTTGATGTGGTGTAGCGCTAGTTGACAACATTGTATGTACATATTAGTAACCATGTTCCCCATAGTCCCCTAGTAATAATATCCCCATAGTAATAATTCCCCTTATAGTGCCCCAGTAGTAGTAGAGCTCACCATTATGCCCCCAGGAATAATCCCCCCGCCTAGTAATAAAGCCTCTCAGTGTTTTTCAGTATTTATAATGCCACCAGTAGTAATAATTCCCCAGTAGTAGTAGAGCTCGACATTATGCCCCCAGTAATGAAGCCTCTCAGTGTTTTTCAGTATTTATAAAGCCCACCGTAATGCCACCAGTAGTAATTATGCCCCCGTATAGTGCCCTCCAGTAGTGGCAGAACCCACTGTCATGAAATCGGCTTGTGACCGACGACGAGGGGCTCGGAGCACGAGGAGTTGTCACCCGTGAGCAGTTTATTGGAGGTCACACATGAAGTTGCCGTATTGAAGCAAATCCAGGAGAGAATGCCTAAGCTTGGGGTTACTACCCCCCACATCTGACTACTACCCCCAGTCTCAGAGATACTCAGAAACACATCCGTCCTTCCCCTGTCAGTAGCAGGGGACAGGTTACTACCCCTGTAGAAGTGTAGAGTTCCCAACATTTCCTGAGGGTCACAGAGGTCCTCATCTCTGGTACCAAGGAGATGTGAAGACCATCACTACAACCCCCAATATCTAATACAACACACACTGACCAGATCTAGACAAAATCATAGGAAAATGACAGCCCACAGCGACACCCACCATAATACCCCCCAGTAGTAATTATTCCCCTTTAGGGTCCATTCACACGTGCGTAGTGTATTGCAGATCCGCAACACCACCACCCCCCACCCCATAGAACTGCCTATTCTTGTCCGCAATTGCAGAGCTGCAGCCCGGAAGTTCGGGTCCGCTCTCCGCATCTCTTCCGGCCCCATAGAGAACAAATGGGTCCGCACCCGTTCCCGATATTGAGGAACGGGTGCAGACCCATTTGCGGACGTGTGAATGGACCCTTATAGTGTTGCGACGCGGGGCACAAGCCTCTTCCGGTCTAAATCCTGAGCTGCTTGTTGCCCTAATGAGGTGGTCGGTATGATGATGTCATCGTGCTGTCCTCTGGAAGGCTTCAGGCCTAGTGACTGGTGTGGGAGAGAGACATCACCTCCGTGCCCCGGTGCAGCATTCAACTTCCCTCTGTCCGGCAATGAAGCACCGCTGTATGCCGTGGGGTGCCACGTACCCCTTACTGCAGTGCTGGGCCTCATTCACATGCTTTCTACAAGAGACTGACCAGAATTGTGTCCGAGTCCTCACGGGAGGGACATGTTGGGGGTTGTACAGCCATGTGGTGCTCGGGTGCCAGCGTCCCACATGCAGCACGGCTGTGCCACGGGGGCGTTCCCTGTGCCACACGTCAATTCTCCACTTCAGTGGGGGGCAGAGAAGTCTGCAAGTACAGCTGTGGTTTCAGCATGGCTTTGGCCTGGGGATTTCCTACCTTTAGTCCCCAGCACGTGACCAGTATGAGCACCAGGCCCCGTCTGCCGGCGCAGATAACGGTGTCTGACAACTTAACCCTCTGGGCACCAGGCTGAACTGCGATCATTTTCCTGATTAACTGTACAGTGTAAAGTGCAGAAGCTGTGCAGAGGGTTAACGTGATAACGCTGCGCAGGCGACCGCACACAGGACTGAGAGCAGAACATTTCCTTTACTACTACATACTGCAGCACACAGATGGATTGGTAGCGTCGGGCCTCATTCACACAGTGCAGATGTGGGGCCAGAACTGGGGCGATATACAAGAAGGGTTTCATACTAATTCTGTACAATCCTGACCAAATCTGCAGCGTGTGAATGAGGCCATAAGACAGGGCAGCTATCTCCAGGCTAGCGTCCCTGCAGAGATCCGACATTATAAGCGATACGATGGTTCTTCATAGCTACGTCCATGTAGAGGCGCTCCTCTAGTTCTCATAAATATGCCTGGCCATAATGAAAACCACCATTCTTTACCCTGCTGGCTGAATTCAGAAGAAGTCCTTGTGTTCCCGGAGCCATTAGTCTTTAAGTACAGTCTGTACAGCAATTCTTCTAATTGTTTTCTCAGGTCGATTCGCTCGCAGCCCCCGATAGTGACAGACCTCATCGCTCTCGCACGGACCGGTCGCCTTTACTATACGTACGTTTAGACCCAGTTAATGTTCAGACTGAAAGGAAAGGTTTAGGGCATGTTCACATTGGAGGAGTTCAGATCTGCTGTGGTGAATGACCCCCACGCGTGCTCATGGCTGTTCATGTCTCCTCTCTGCTTTCTGATGGTGCCTCGGCACTGACTCCAACAACCTGCCCGTCACTTTCTCCTCCAGCGGGGGCGCTCTTTCCCACTTGAATCTCTGGTCGCAGCTCCAGCATGAGCTCAGCGCCCACCCCAGTTACCGGGGCCAAGTCCTCCACCCGGCGGAAGCCGTGGATCTTGCGGCGATGGGCTGTGATACTCTGAGCCAAGGCCCGGGTCACACCTGGCAGGGTCATCAGCTCCTCTTCTGTGGCCGTGTTAATGTCCAAGCAGCTTTCCAGTGGTGCAGATCCCAGGAAGGACATCGTCCGTGTCCGTCTTCCCGTTCTACAACTCACAGCCGAACCCATGGCCAGTGTGAACAGTGAGGGAAGAGAGCCGTACAATGCTCACCCCCTCCATAGAGAAGTGCAGCGCGCGGACTCTGGCCCCGGAGGAAGGCGTGCCGCAACCTAATGACTAACTATGCGACCTTTCCACCTCTAGATAAAGGACTACAAGGCAGCGGGAATCACCTACTGACAACCCCCATCATCAGAGCCGCCTCTGCACTCCACACTACCCTCAAAGACCACCCTACAAGGCAGCGGGAGGAACACAACCCCCATCGTCACAGTGCCTCCAGTGCACTACCCTCAAAGACCACCCTGCAAGGCAGTGGGAAGAACACAACCCCCATCATCAGAGTGCCTCCAGTGCAACCCCCAGCAAAGACCACCCTACAAGGCAGCGGGAGGAACACAATCCCTCATCATCAGAGTGCCTCCAGTGCAACTCCCCGCAAAGACCACCCTACAAGGCAGCAGGAATCACCTACTGACAACCCCCATCATCAGAGCTGCCTCTGCACTCCACACAAAAGGTAGTGCACTACCCTCAAAGACCACCCTACAAGGCAGCGGGAGGAACACAACCCCCCATCATCAGAGTGCCTCCAGTGCAACCCCCAGCAAAGACCACCCTGCAAGGCAGTGGGAAGAACACAACCCCCATCATCAGAGTCCCTCCAGTGCACTACCCTCAAAGACCACCCTACAAGGCAGCGGGAGGAACACAATCCCTCATCATCAGAGTGCCTCCAGTGCAACTCCCCGCAAAGACCACCCTACAAGGCAGCGGGAATCACCTACTGACAACCCCCGTCATCAGAGCCACCTCTGCACTCCACACAAAGGTAGTGCAGTACCCTCAAAGACCACCCTACAAGGCAGCGGGAGGAACACAACCCCCATCGTCACAGCGCCTCCAGTGCACTACCCTCAAAGACCACCCTACAAGGCAGTGGGAAGAACACAACCCCCATCATCAGAGTGCCTCCAGTGCAACCCCCAGCAAAGACCACCCTACAAGGCAGCGGGAGGAACACAACCCCCCATCGTCACAGCTCCTCCAGTGCACTACCCTCAAAGACACAGCGCCTCCAGTGCACTACCCTCAAAGACACAGCGCCTCCAGTGCACTCCCCTCAAAGAACACCCTACAAGGCAGTGGGAAGAACACAACCCCCATCATCAGACTCCCTCCAGTGCACTACCCTCAAAAGAACACCGTAAAAGGCAGTGGGAAAAATAACCCTCATCCTCTCCAAAGGAAGTGTAAGAACACAACCGTCATCGTCACAGCAACTCCAACGCACTCCCCACAAAGACCATCCCCTACAAGGCAGTGGAAGGATCACAACCCCCATCGTCAGAGCCACCACTAGTGCACTCATTGGACTCCCCCAAAGGCCTTCCTGCCAGGCAGACGACCCCTGGTGCTAGTGAGTGTTTGGGGGGGGGGGGGTGCAGAGTAAATACAGGAGCAACAGCACAAATAAGGAAGACAGAGGAGTCCACCACATGGTTCCAGGGGCCCTAGATTTGGGGCCACACTACAGATTTGCAGCCAGTTAGATAAGAATGTAGAGAAACACCGTAGCGAGGAGCCTCCAAGTCTACAAGAGGTGCAAGAACATGTACAGTGACACGCACATACAGACACAAGCATGTTCAGAGGCACGCACATACAGACACAAGCATGCTCAGAGGCACGCACATACAGACACAAGCATGCTCAGAGGCACGCACATACAGACACAAGCATGCTCAGAGGCACGCACATACAGACACAAGCATGCTCAGAGGCACGCACATACAGACACAAGCATGCTCAGAGGCACGCACATACAGACACAAGCATGCTCAGAGGCACGCACATACAGACACAAGCATGTTCAGAGGCACGCACAGGCGTGTGTGTGTGTGTGTATACACACATTATATATACACACACACACACACACACACACATACCGAGAACCTCCACAGATACACGTGTGCAAACAGTTCTACACATGCGCGTGCAGTCACAGCGAGACAGTTACCAGACACAGTAACAGCAGCACAGATATATTTTATTTAAATTACAAACACAAGGGGCCCCGGGCCCTCACTAGGAGTCCCCCAGATGACCCGGATTCAGCAGAACCTTCTCTCCTGGTTTAAATGCCGGCATTCCCAAATACGGGCAGCTGGCGCAGCGAAATGCGTCTCCCAGGTAGCACTGAAAGACAAAAAGCAGTCACGGGGACAGCCTGGTGTCTGCGCGCCCGGGCCCCCGGAGTCTGCCAGCCGCTCCCTCCATACTTACGTTACCACACGCTGAGCTGGCAGGTTTGGGGGCAGCGCTCTGGCTCTTCTCTTCCTCCAGCTCCTCCGCGAGGCCACACGAGCTGCAGAAGACAGGAGAAGGTGAGAGATCTCGGCTGCAGACCGGACCGCCACTCCCGCGGACGCGGCGCTCACCAGTTCTTGCAGGCTTTGCGTTTCTTTTCACTCCCTTCCCCGCAGCCATCCGCTCGCAGAGAAGAAGGAGGCGGCTTCTTCAGGTCGTCTTGGTCCAGGAGCTCATCTGAGTCTAAGAGATCCTGACAAGACAGAAGTAAAAAGATAAAAGCAGCCGGCAGTCTACATGACACGATCCCCTCCCCCAGCCCACGGACCACCATCCTCCTCTCCCGGCCCTCAGGCTTCTCCCCCAAACTCTAGCTCAGTGACCCCATCCCCTGGCGATAGGTCCAGGTAACCCCACGTGTCACTCTCCTACAGCTTCCACCATTCTCCTGCTCTACCACCCAGTGTTTTCCAGAATCACGTTGTGCCCCTCCACCCCTGGTGACCCCTCAATGCCCCCGAGCTGGAGAAACAACTGACCACGTCCTCGTCATTCATGTCATTGGCCGACAGCGTCCAGAGCTTCACGGCAGCCGGATCCGCAGAGGACTTCCCTGGAACACAAAGTCCTCATATTGTCAAAAGCCCAACCCACTGATTTAACCCTTCCCCCGAGCATCTCAGACCCCCACAGTCCGTACCGAGCACCGGACGTCTGGACAGTGACAGCTGCTGTGAAGATCCCACTTCATAGTTTGGTTTTTTAGCTGCTAATGTAACAGGAGCCACGTCGGCGCTGGAGGGCCCCTGATCCTGCTGGATGCCGTCCGGCCCCTGAAGAACCTGCCGAGGAAACACAGAGAAGAGCTGCGTAACTAAGACACTCAAATCGGACAACTGTGCGCGGGTTTAGCCACTGCGACTAGACCGCAACACGTGAATACGCCATAACCACACAAGCCAGGGGCCACCAACTGCTCACAGGACGTGCTGCAGCCCCAGGAGCTGTTCAGGCCCCCACCCGGGTCACACAGGCATGGCAGCCGCCCGCATCACAAGTACGGCACCCACCTGCGTCACTTCTGTGAATCCAGACAATTTGAGTGCGGAGTAGAGCTGTTTCAGGGACCGGAGCAAAGCACCGCCATCTACCAGAGGAAGGCATCAACATGGTCAGAGATGGGAGGGCAGGGCTTAGTCAACTTCTGTGAAGAGCAGAGTTAGTAGGCGGGGTCTGTGCAGCGTGGGGGGGGGGGGGGAGTTAGTAGGCGGGGCCTGTGCAGCGTGGGGGGAGTTAGTAGGCGGGGTCTGTGCAGCGTGGGGGGAGAGTTAGTAGGCGGGGTCTGTGCAGCGTGGGGGGAGTTAGTAGGCGGGGTCTGTGCAGCGTGGGGGGGGGGGGGAGTTAGTAGGCGGGGTCTGTGCAGCGTGGGGGGGGGGGGGAGTTAGTAGGCGGGGTCTGTGCAGCGTGGGGGGGGGGGAGTTAGTAGGCGGGGTCTGTGCAGCGTGGGGGGGAGTTAGTAGGCGGGGTCTGTGCAGCGTGGGGGGGAGTTAGTAGGCGGGGTCTGTGCAGCGTGGGGGGGAGTTAGTAGGCGGGGTCTGTGCAGCGTGGGGGGGAGTTAGTAGGCGGGGTCTGTGCAGCGTGGGGGGGAGTTAGTAGGCGGGGTCTGTGCAGCGTGGGGGGGAGTTAGTAGGCGGGGTCTGTGCAGCGTGGGGGGGAGTTAGTAGGCGGGGTCTGTGCAGCGTGGGGGGGGAGTTAGTAGGCGGGGTCTGTGCAGCGTGGGGGGGAGTTAGTAGGCGGGGTCTGTGCAGCGTGGGGGGGGAGTTAGTAGGCGGGGTCTGTGCAGCGTGGGGGGGGAGTTAGTAGGCGGGGTCTGTGCAGCGTGGGGGGGAGTTAGTAGGCGGGGTCTGTGCAGCGTGGGGGGGAGTTAGTAGGCGGGGTCTGTGCAGCGTGGGGGGGAGTTAGTAGGCGGGGTCCTGTGCAGCGTGGGGGGGAGTTAGTAGGCGGGGTCTGTGCAGCGTGGGGGGGAGTTAGTAGGCGGGGTCTGTGCAGCGTGGGGGGGGGAGTTAGTAGGCGGGGTCTGTGCAGCGTGGGGGGAAGTTAGTAGGCGGGGTCTGTGCAGCGTGGGGGGGAGTTAGTAGGCGGGGTCTGTGCAGCGTGGGGGGGGAGTTAGTAGGCGGGGTCTGTGCAGCGTGGGGGGGGGGGGGGAGTTAGTAGGCGGGGTCTGTGCAGCGTGGGGGGGGGGGGAGTTAGTAGGCGGGGTCTGTGCAGCGTGGGGGGGGGGAGTTAGTAGGCGGGGTCTGTGCAGCGTGGGGGGGAGTTAGTAGGCGGGGTCTGTGCAGCGTGGGGGGGAGTTAGTAGGCGGGGTCTGTGCAGCGTGGGGGGGAGTTAGTAGGCGGGGTCTGTGCAGCGTGGGGGGGAGTTAGTAGGCGGGGTCTGTGCAGCGTGGGGGGGAGTTAGTAGGCGGGGTCTGTGCAGCGTGGGGGGGAGTTAGTAGGCGGGGTCTGTGCAGCGTGGGGGGGAGTTAGTAGGCGGGGTCTGTGCAGCGTGGGGGGGAGTTAGTAGGCGGGGTCTGTGCAGCGTGGGGGGGAGTTAGTAGGCGGGGTCTGTGCAGCGTGGGGGGGGAGTTAGTAGGCGGGGTCTGTGCAGCGTGGGGGGGAGTTAGTAGGCGGGGTCTGTGCAGCGTGGGGGGGAGTTAGTAGGCGGGGTCTGTGCAGCGTGGGGGGGAGTTAGTAGGCGGGGTCTGTGCAGCGTGGGGGGGGAGTTAGTAGGCGGGGTCTGTGCAGCGTGGGGGGGAGTTAGTAGGCGGGGTCTGTGCAGCGTGGGGGGGGGAGTTAGTAGGCGGGGTCTGTGCAGCGTGGGGGGAAGTTAGTAGGCGGGGTCTGTGCAGCGTGGGGGGGGGAGTTAGTAGGCGGGGTCTGTGCAGCGTGGGGGGGGGTTAGTAGGCGGGGTCTGTGCAGCGTGGGGGGAGTTAGTAGGCGGGGGTCTGTGCAGCGTGGGGGGGAGCTAGTAGGCGGGGTCTGTGCAGCGTGGGGGGGAGCTAGTAGGCGGGGTCTGTGCAGCGTGGGGGGGAGCTAGTAGGCGGGGTCTGTGCAGCGTGGGGGGGAGTTAGTAGGCGGGGTCTGTGCAATGCGGGACAAGTAGCAGGAATTGGAATTGACCCCTCCCATCTCACCGGCTTTAGGGTCCACGGGCTCCTTGAGCAGCACATTTCCTCCAGGCTTTAGGATTCGAGCTACTTCTTCCAAAACTTCGGCGCTGTGGACAGTAGTGCTCCCAGGAACGAGACCGAGGAGGACGGCGTCAAATCTGGAGTCAGCGTGAGCGGCTGCACAGGAGGGAATGTGTTAAAGAGGAAAGAGTGACAACCTCATGACCCTGCGCCCCACGTCACCCCCCAACAGTTCTGCCCCGAGCTCTGCTCAGGCTTTAAAGGGGTTCTGCAGTTCTTTTAAACTAATGATCTATCCTCTGCTGGGACCCCTGCCGATCCCCCGTGCGTGGCCTTCTCTCTGTTTACCGCAGGCCCAGCGATGCCACGACTATGGCAGCTTCAATGGAGCTTATCCCCGCACATACTAGTCGTGATGTCACTGGCCTGAGGAAAAAAGCGAGAAGACCGCGGTGCTCTAGGAACGCTGCTGCATTCTCAAACAGCTGATCGGCGGGGGTCCTGGGTGTCAGACCCCCACCAATCAGATGCGGATGATCTTCAGCAGAGGGAAGGAGCTCTAGCCCTGCGGTCCCTCATACAGTCTGTAGCAGAGTGCTAGCCCTGCGGTCCCTCATACAGTCTGTAGCGGAGTGCTAGCCCTGCGGTCCCTCATACAGTCTGTAGCGGAGTGCTAGCCCTGCGGTCCCTCATACAGTCTGTAGCAGAGTGCTAGCCCTGCGGCCCCTCATACAGTCTGTAGCAGAGTGCTAGCCCTGCGGTCCCTCATACAGTCTGTAGCAGAGTGCTAGCCCTGCGGTCCCTCATACAGTCTGTAGCAGAGTGCTAGCCCTGCGGTCCCTCATACAGTCTGTAGCGGAGTGCTAGCCCTGCGGTCCCTCATACAGTCTGTAGCAGAGTGCTAGCCCTGCGGTCCCTCATACAGTCTGTAGCGGAGTGCTAGCCCTGCGGTCCCTCATACAGTCTGTAGCGGAGTGCTAGCCCTGCGGTCCCCTCATACAGTCTGTAGCGGAGTGCTAGCCCTGCGGTCCCTCATACAGTCTGTAGCAGAGTGCTAGCCCTGCGGTCCCTCATACAGTCTGTAGCGGAGTGCTAGCCCTGCGGTCCCTCATACAGTCTGTAGCAGAGCGCTAGCCCTGCGGTCCCTCATACAGTCTGTAGCAGAGCGCTAGCCCTGCGGTCCCTCATACAGTCTGTAGCGGAGTGCTAGCCCTGCGGTCCCTCATACAGTCTGTAGCGGAGTGCTAGCCCTGCGGTCCCTCATACAGTCTGTAGCGGAGTGCTAGCCCTGCGGCCCCTCATACAGTCTGTAGCGGAGTGCTAGCCCTGCGGTCCCTCATACAGTCTGTAGCGGAGCGCTAGCCCTGCGGTCCCTCATACAGTCTGTAGCAGAGCGCTAGCCCTGCGGTCCCTCATACAGTCTGTAGCGGAGTGCTAGCCCTGCGGTCCCTCATACAGTCTGTAGCGGAGTGCTAGCCCTGCGGTCCCTCATACAGTCTGTAGCAGAGTGCTAGCCCTGCGGTCCCTCATACAGTCTGTAGCGGAGTGCTAGCCCTGCGGTCCCTCATACAGTCTGTAGCAGAGTGCTAGCCCTGCGGTCCCTCATACAGTCTGTAGCGGAGTGCTAGCCCTGCGGTCCCTCATACAGTCTGTAGCAGAGTGCTAGCCCTGCGGTCCCTCATACAGTCTGTAGCAGAGTGCTAGCCCTGCGGTCCCTCATACAGTCTGTAGCAGAGTGCTAGCCCTGCGGTCCCTCATACAGTCTGTAGCAGAGTGCTAGCCCTGCGGTCCCTCATACAGTCTGTAGCAGAGTGCTAGCCCTGCGGTCCCTCATACAGTCTGTAGCAGAGTGCTAGCCCTGCGGCCCCTCATACAGTCTGTAGCAGAGTGCTAGCCCTGCGGTCCCTCATACAGTCTGTAGCAGAGTGCTAGCCCTGCGGTCCCTCATACAGTCTGTAGCGGAGTGCTAGCCCTGCGGTCCCTCATACAGTCTGTAGCAGAGTGCTAGCCCTGCGGTCCCTCATACAGTCTGTAGCAGAGTGCTAGCCCTGCGGTCCCTCATACAGTCTGTAGCGGAGTGCTAGCCCTGCGGTCCCTCATACAGTCTGTAGCAGAGTGCTAGCCCTGCGGTCCCTCATACAGTCTGTAGCGGAGTGCTAGCCCTGCGGTCCCTCATACAGTCTGTAGCGGAGTGCTAGCCCTGCGGTCCCTCATACAGTCTGTAGCGGAGTGCTAGCCCTGCGGTCCCTCATACAGTCTGTAGCAGAGTGCTAGCCCTGCGGTCCCTCATACAGTCTGTAGCGGAGTGCTAGCTCTGCGGTCCCTCATGCAGTCTGAGTGCTAGCTCCAAATATATGCACTTCAGACAAACTCAAAATCTACTTTAAAGAGGACCTTTCACCTGGAAAAACAATGTGAACCAAGTATGCTGCCCTGCAGAGCGGCGCCCGGGGATCTCACTGCACTTACTATTATCCCCGGGCGCCGCTCCGTTCTCCCGGTATCTTCCCTCTGTGAGTTATAGTAGGCGGAGTCTGCCCTTGTCCTGTGGGCGTCTCCTTCTCCTAGGCTGCAGCGCTGGCCAATCGCAGCGCACAGCTCACAGCCTGGGAGAAGGCTGAAAGGTCCTCTTTAAGACGACATTTTCTGGAGGGTTTTCCCCAATTTGAATGTGACTATTAGTTTAATCGCCACACCCCCAACCTTGTGACCCCGCCCCCAAGAGATAGCCAGCTGATTCACTCACATGAGATCAACCGCTCCACGTTCTCCACGCTGACCCGCCCCCCAGGGGCCACCAACGCCTGCACGTCAGACACAAACCCCTGCAGAGCGTCCTGAACGCAGCTGACATCCCACGTGACGAGCACGGACTGAGAGCGTGACAGGCGGTCCTTCAGAGCGGCCATCCTGCAAAGAGAAGACGACAACATCAGAGGAGCCGACAACCACCCGACAACCGTGTGCGTCCTCAGACCCCCCCCTGTATACAGTGCACCCTCAGACCCCCCCCCCCCCCGTATACAGTGCGTCCTCAGACCCCCCCCCCCCGTATACAGTGCGTCCTCAGACCCCCCCCCCCCCGTATACAGTGCGTCCTCAGACCCCCCCCTGTATACAGTGCGTCCTCAGACCCCCCCCCTGTATACAGTGCACCCTCAGACCCCCCCCCCCCCCCGTATACAGTGCGCACTTCCTCTCAATACTCGGCCCCGCTGTATAAGGCCACGTTCACATCTGCATTCTGGTTTCAGGACCTCAAACCCGGATCAAAACACCTCAGGATGCGGATGTGCGAAATCAAAATGGATCCGTCACTAAATACACTGAAAGTCAAAGGGTGATAGATCCGTTTTTTTTTTTAGGATCCTAAAAACCGGGTCAGCAGTGTTTTTAGTGACGGATCCGGTTTGTTCCGTTTCGATGACCGGACACATAAGGGAAAGCTGCCGGAACGGAAGGCGCGTATCTCATCCAGAACGCATGGGACAAAACGGAACCATTCTGGCCTGGTTTTCAGATCCTCCGCCTCTCCTGATGTGAAAGCAGCCTAATCCGGTTATGTCGTATTACGCCGCGTATCGCACGGTACATCCCCCTATACACATCACACGACCCGCCGTGGCTGGACGCCGCCACATCACACGACCCGCTGCACTGGACGCCGCCACATCACACGACCCGCCGTGACTGGACGCCGCCACATCACACGACCCGCTGCACTGGACGCCGCCACATCACACGACCCGCCGTGGCTGGACGCCGCCACATCACACGACCCGCCGTGGCTGGACGCCGCCACATCACACGACCCGCCGTGGCTGGACGCCGCCACATCACACGACCCGCCGTGGCTGGACGCCGCCACATCACACGACCCGCCGTGGCTGGACGCCGCCACATCACACGACCCGCCGTGGCTGGACGCCGCCACATCACACGACCCGCCGTGGCTGGACGCCGCCACATCACACGACCCGCGGTGGCTGGACGCCGCCACATCACACGACCCGCCGTGGCTGGACGCCGCCACATCACACGACCCGCCGTACTGGACGCAGCTACATCACACGACCCGCCGTGACTGGACGCCGCCACATCGCACTACCCGCCGTGACTGGACGCCGCCACATCACATGACCCACTGTACTGGACGCCGCCACATCACACGACCCACTGTACTGGACGCAGCCACATCACACGACCCACTGTACTGGACGCAGCCACATCACATGACCCACTGTACTGGACGCAGCCACATCACATGACCCACTGTACTGGACGCAGCCACATCACATGACCACCCGTACTGGACGCAGCCACATCACATGACCTATTATATGACATCACCGTCAATTACACCACATTCTATGACGTCTATTACATCACATCCCATTTTATGACATCACCATGTCTCACACCCCTCCCCGTCATATGACATCACGGCCGTTCTCTCACGCTCTGTATAACTCACGTTTGCCGCCGCTGCCGCTGTTTTCTTTACACTTCCTGTTCTATGAGCAAATTCTCCTCGGAAGTGACGTCGTCATGCACGGCACGCCCACTGCCTGGCAGATGAGTCTCCGCCGGTTCCCCGCTGCCAGGACCTGAGATGGCGGCAGCCGCGGTGAGGTCGCTGTCCTTTGCGGGCGGGCGAAGGCTTCTCCTGCTGTGCGGGCGGCGGCGGCGGGCCGGTGAGGAGGGGGCGGGGAGAGATGGCGGGGCGGCAAGGTCAAGTGAAGGGCACGGCCCCAACCGCTAAAACGTGTCCTCCAGTCACCTCCCAGTATATGTCCTCAAGTGTCCAGTCACCTCCCAGTATATGTCCTCAGGTGTCCAGTCACCTCCCAGTATATGTCCTCAAGTGTCCAGTCACCTCCCAGTATATGTCCTCAAGTGTCCAGTCACCCCCAGTATATGTCCTCGTGTCCAGTCACCCCCAGTATATGTCCTCAGGTGTCCAGTCACCTCCAGTATATGTCCTCGTGTCCAGTCACCTCCCAGTATATGTCCTCAGGTGTCCAGTCACCCTCCCAGTATATGTCCTCAAGTGTCCAGTCACCTCCCAGTATATGTCCTCAAGTGTCCAGTCACCCCCAGTATATGTCCTCAAGTGTCCAGCCACCCCCAGTATATGTCCTCAAGTGTCCAGTCACCTCCCAGTATATGTCCTCAAGTGTCCAGTCACCTTCCAGTATATGTCCTCAAGTGTCCAGTCACCCCCAGTATATGTCCTCAAGTGTCCAGTCACCCCCAGTATATGTCCCCAAGTGTCCAGTCACCTCCCAGTATATGTCCTCAAGTGTCCAGTCACCTCCCAGTATATGTCCTCAAGTGTCCAGTCACCTCCCAGTATATGTCCTCAAGTGTCCAGCCACCTCCCAGTATATGTCCTCAAGGTCCAGTCACCTCCCAGTATATGTCCTCAAGTGTCCAGTCACCTCCCAGTATATGTCCTCAAGTGTCCAGCCACCTCCCAGTATATGTCCTCAAGTGTCCACTCACCCCCAGTATATGTCCTCAAGTGTCCAATCACTCCCAGTATATGTCCTCAAGTGTCCAGTCACCCCCAGTACATGTCCTCAAGTTCCAGTCACCTCCAGTATATGTCCTCAAGTGTCCAGTCACCTCCCAGTATATGTCCTCAAGTGTCCAGTCACCTCCCAGTATATGTCCTCAAGTGTCCAGTCACCTTCCGTATATGTCCTCAAGTGTCCAGTCACCTTCCAGTATATGTCCTCAAGTGTCCAGTCACCTTCCAGTATATGTCCTCAAGTGTCCAGTCACCTTCCAGTATATGTCCTCAAGTGTCCAGTCACCTTCCAGTATATGTCCTCAAGTGTCCAGTCACCTCCCAGTATATATCCTCAAGTGTCCAGTCACCTCCCAGGTATATAGTCCTCAAGTGTCCAGTCACCTCCCGGTATATGTCCTCAAGGTCCAGTCGCCTCCCGGTATATGTCCTCAAGTGTCCAGTCGCCTCCCGGTATATGTCCTCAAGTGTCCAGTCGCCTCCCGGTATATGTCCTCAAGTGTCCAGTCGCCTCCCAGTATATGTCCTCAAGTGTCCAGTCGCCTCCCAGTATATGTCCTCAAGTGTCCAGTCGCCTCCCAGTATATGTCCTCAAGTGTCCAGTCGCCTCCCAGTATATGTCCTCAAGTGTCCAGTCGCCTCCCAGTATATGTCCTCAAGTGTCCAGTCGCCTCCCAGTATATGTCCTCAAGTGTCCAGTCGCCTCCCAGTATATGTCCTCAAGTGTCCAGTCGCCTCCCAGTATATGTCCTCAAGTGTCCAGTCGCCTCCCAGTATATGTCCTCAAGTGTCCAGTCGCCTCCCAGTATATGTCCTCAAGTGTCCAGTCGCCTCCTAGTATATGTCCTCAAGTGTCCAGTCACCTCCCAGTATATGTCCTCAAGTGTCCAGTCACCTCCCAGTATATGTCCTCAAGTGTCCAGCCACCTCCTAGTATATGTCCTCAAGTGTCCAGTCACCCCCAGTATATGTCCTCAAGTGTCCAATCACTCCCAGTATATGTCCCCACGTCTCCAGCCACCCCCAGTATATGCCCCCACGTCTCCAGCCACCCCCAGTATATGCCCCCACGTCTCCGGCCACCCCCAGTATATGCCCCCAAGTCTCCGGCCACCCCCAGTATATGCTCCCAAGTCTCCAGCCACCCCCAGTATATGCTCCCAAGTCTCCAGCCACCTCCCAGTATATGTCCTCAAGTGTCCAGTCACCCCCAGTATATGCCCCCAAGTCTCCAGCCACCCCCAGTATATGCCCCCACGTCTCCAGCCACCCCCAGTATATGCCCCAAGTCTCCAGCCACCCCCAGTATATGCTCCCAAGTCTCCAGCCACCCCCAGTATATGCTCCCAAGTCTCCAGCCACCCCCAGTATATGCTCCCAAGTCTCCAGCCACCTCCCAGTATATGTCCTCAAGTGTCCAGTCACCCCCAGTATATGCCCCCAAGTCTCCAGCCACCCCCAGTATATGCCCCCACGTCTCCAGCCACCCCCAGTATATGCCCCCACGTCTCCAGCCACCCCAGTATATGCCCCAAGTCTCCAGCCACCCCCAGTATATGCCCCCAAGTCTCCAGCCACCCCCAGTATATGCCCCCAAGTCTCCAGCCACCCCAGTATATGCCCCCAAGTCTCCAGTCACTCCCAGTATATGCCCCCAAGTCTCCAGCCACCTCCAGTATATGCCCCCAAGTCTCCAGCCACCCTGCTCTCCAACCCTCCAGAACATCCCCTATCACCTCAGAATCCTGGTTGTTTTGGCACGGTGTGGGCACAGAGACGAATGGGCTTCAGTGCGGACCCCCACGTTCTCCCCGCCTGCCCCGTGTAGTGTATGGTGTGACCCCTGAACCTGGTCACCCACATTTCTGCCTCTTCTCTTTCCAGCTCTGACACGGCCAGCCTGGTGCTCCACTCGGACCTTGTGGGTGACCTCCGCTGTGAGATCTGGAGATCAGAAGCCCTCGCCACCTTTTCCAGATGCCCCCCCATTGGACACAGCAGAGGAGCTGGGCACTGCACCCCCCAGGTAAGGTGAGGGCTCTCATTGTCAGGATCAGCTGTGGCCCCTGAGGCCCCAGTCTGATCCCAGCTGTGGCTGCAGGTACACGGACCAGGGTGGAGACGAGTCGGAGGGTTATGAGAGCGAGGAGCAGCTCCAGCAGCGCATCCTCTCCGCTGCACTGACCTATGTGCCCGAGTACGGCTGGAGCGCTGAAGCCATCGCTGAGGGGGCAAAGGTAAGTCCTGGCTCAGTGAGGTCAGTCCCACGTCTGGGGTCGGAGTCGTGTGACCTCTCCCCTCTCTTCACAGTCCCTGGACCTGTCCTCAGCAGCAGCAGGAATGTTCGAGAACGGCGGCAGCGAGCTCGTCCTGCACTTTGTGTCTCTGTGTAATAGGAACCTGGCGGAACTGCTGGAGCAGGAGCACAAACTGGTGCAAGTGGGCAGTGCCGAGTGAGTACGGGGCCCCCTGCTGGATAGGATGGACACGTGACGTATAATCCGCAGGGTAGAATGGACACGTGACGTATAATGTGCAGGGTAGAATGAACACGTGACGTATAATGTGCAGGGTAGAATGGACACGTGACGTATAATGTGCAGGGTAGAATGGACATGTGACGTATAATGTGCAGGGTAGAATGGACACGTGAGTATAATCCGCACGGTAGAATGGACACGTGACGTATAATGTGCAGGGTAGAATGGACACGTGACGTATAATCCGCAGGGTAGAATGGACACGTGACGTATAATGTGCAGGGTAGAATGGGCACGTGACGTATAATGTGCAGGGTAGAATGGGCACGTGACGTATAATGTGCAGGGTAGAATGGACATGTGACGTATAATGTGCAGGGTAGAATGGACACGTGAGTATAATCCGCACGGTAGAATGGACACGTGACGTATAATGTGCAGGGTAGAATGGACACGTGACGTATAATCCGCAGGGTAGAATGGACACGTGACGTATAATGTGCAGGGTAGAATGGGCACGTGACGTATAATGTGCAGGGTAGAATGGGCACGTGACGTATAATCCGCAGGGTAGAATGGACACGTGACGTATAATGTGCAGGGTAGAATGGACATGTGACGTATAATGTGCAGGGTAGAATGGACACGTGAGTATAATCCGCACGGTAGAATGGACACGTGACGTATAATGTGCAGGGTAGAATGGACACGTGACGTATAATCCGCAGGGTAGAATGGACACGTGACGTATAATGTGCAGGGTAGAATGGGCACGTGACGTATAATGTGCAGGGTAGAATGGGCACGTGACGTATAATCCGCAGGGTAGAATGGACACGTGACGTATAATGTGCAGGGTAGAATGGACACGTGACGTATAATCCGCAGGGTAGAATGGACACGTGACGTATAATGTGCAGGGTAGAATGGGCACGTGACGTATAATGTGCAGGGTAGAATGGGCACGTGACGTATAATCCGCAGGGTAGAATGGACACGTGACGTATAATGTGCAGGGTAGAATGGACACGTGACGTATAATGTGCAGGGTAGAATGGACACGTGACGTATAATCCGCAGGGTAGAATGGGCACGTGATGTATAATGTGCAGGGTAGAATGGGCACGTGACGTATAATGTGCAGGGTAGAATGGACACGTGACGTATAATCCGCAGGGTAGAATGGGCACGTGACGTATAATGTGCAGGGTAGAATGGGCACGTGACGTATAATCCGCACGGTAGAATGGACACGTGACGTCTAATGTGCAGGGTAGAATGGACACGTGACGTCTAATGTGCAGGGTAGAATGGACACGTGACGTATAATCCGCACGGTAGAATGGACACGTGACGTATAATCCGCACGGTAGAATGGACACGTGACGTATAATCCGCACGGTAGAATGGACACGTGACGTATAATGTGCACGGTAGAATGGGCACGTGACGTATAATCCGCAGGGTAGAATGGACACGTGACGTATAATCCGCAGGGTAGAATGGACACGTGACGTATAATGTGCAGGGTAGAATGGACACGTGACGTATAATGTGCAGGGTAGAATGGACACGTGACGTATAATGTGCAGGGTAGAAAGGACACGTGATGTATAATGTGCAGGGTAGAATGAACACGTGACGTATAATGTGTAGGGTAGAATGGACACGTGACGTATAATGTGTAGGGTAGAATGGACACGTGACGTATAATGTGCAGGGTAGAATGGACACGTGACGTATAATCCGCAGGGTAGAATGGACACGTGACGTATAATGTGCAGGGTAGAATGGACACGTGACGTATAATGTGCAGGGTAGAATGGACACGTGACGTATAATGTGCAGGGTAGAATGGACACGTGACGTATAATGTGCAGGGTAGAATGGACACGTGACGTATAATGTGCAGGGTAGAATGGACACGTGACGTATAATGTGCAGGGTAGGATGGACACGTGACGTATAATGTGCAGGGTAGAATGGACACGTGACGTATAATCCGCAGGGTAGAATGGGCACGTGACGTATAATCCGCAGGGTAGAATGGGCACGTGACGTATAATGTGCAGGGTAGAATGGACACGTGACGTATAATTTGCAGGGTAGAAGGGACACGTGACGTATAATGTGCAGGGTAGAATGAACACGTGACGTATAATGTGCAGGGTAGAATGAACACGTGACGTATAATGTGCAGGGTAGAATGGACACGTGACGTATAATGTGCAGGGTAGAATGGACACGTGACGTATAATCCGCAGGGTAGAATGGACACGTGACGTATAATGTGCAGGGTAGAATGGACACGTGACGTATAATGTGCACGGTAGAATGGGCACGTGATGTATAATGTGCAGGGTAGAATGGACACGTGACGTACATTATATCCTGAGCCCTTTACATTACAAGTCACATGATAATTCACATTATATTCATTATTATATTTTGTGGCAGAAGGAAACCAACAGCTCAGTTCCTGAGAGACGCCCTGGAGGCCAGACTGAGGATGATTGTGCCGTACATCGAGCGCTGGCCCCAGGTATACTGAGTGCACCTAGCAGGTGGAGAGAACACACTCATACCTGGAAAGCTGTGATGTCACTTCCTGTATAATATACCTTGTATCTTGAGAGCAGTGATGTCACCTCCTGTATAATATAGCTTATATCTGGAGGGCGGTGATGTCACCTCCTGTATAATATAACACATATCTGGAGAGCGGTGATGTCACCTCCTGTAGTGTATAATATAACCCATATCTGGAGAGCGGTGATGTCACTTCCTGTATAATATATATATATACTGTATGTTATACACACAAGGACACATGGCAGCAGGTGTAAGAAGTGGAGCGTGAGGAGATTGCAGTCAGTTGTGTTACTTTTCCAGGCGTTGGGGATCCTCCTTCTGCCGCCCAATCTTCCCTCCAGTCTGGCGCTCCTGATGGCCATGGTGGATGACATTTGGCACTATGCCAGTGACCAATCTACAGACGTGAGTGCCCTCTATGATGGGCCTGTTCTGGTCTTGGGGGCAGCAGGCACAGTTCCTGACTAGTTTCACGCCGGTGTCATGTCCGCAGGTCAGCTGGTACACGCGCCGGGCAGTGCTGGCCGGGATTTATAACACCACCGAGCTGGTCATGATGCAGGACAAGTCTCCAGACTTTGAGGACACCTGGAACTTCTTGGACAACCGCATCTCTGAGGCCATGACTATGGGAGACTCTGTGAAGCAGGTATGGCCCCGGCCAAAGCGGCCACTCACCCCGCGGAAATACTTGCACTCTACACATTGTCTCCTCTCTGCCATAGGTGACCGCCACAGGAGAAGCTGTGATCCAGGGGCTGATGGGCGCTGCCGTCACTGTGAGTACCATGAGGTAGAGGCCACCATGCTTTTGCTCCTGGGGCCCTCAGCACAGACGTAACTCAATTTATTTTCCTCTTTTTCCAGTTGAAGAACCTGACCGGTCTGAACCAGCGGCGGTGAACCTCTGCCCCTCCCACATGACTCCTGTACGGTGCAGCGCTGCCCCTCCCACATGACTCCTGTATTAAAGACATGTAGACAGCAGCTGCCTCCAGTGATTGTGTGCACCCCCGGTGTATGATCACTGGGCATTACAGCACTCCATAGTTAGGCCCTGTTAGGGTCCATTCACACGTCCGTTGTTTCTTTCCTGATCTGTTCCGTTTTTTGCTGAACAGATCTGGACCCATTTATTTTCAATGGGTCCTGAAAAAAATCGGACAGCACAATGTCTGATTTTTTTTTTTCAGGACCCATTGAAAATGAATGGGTACAGATCTGTTCAGCAAAAAACGGAACAGATCAGGAAAGAAACAACGGACGTGTGAATGGAATTTAGCCGTCCGTATTCCTGGTGCGTTCCGTGGCCTGACTGCACGGGTAACTGACTCGATCCTTAGAATGCTGTGAGTGCAGGTCAGTAGATACAGCGGCCATAACATCTGAATGTGGCTCCATCTTTAGGCCTCATATACACAAACGTGTTTTCTTTCCGTATCCGTTCCCTTTGCGGACCTATTCATTTCAATGGGTCCTTTCCGTATTTCCTTTCCGCAAACAGAACATGTCCTATTACTGTCCGCATTACGGACAAGGATGGGGACGGCTGTTCCGTTCTCTACACGGACGTCATCAGTATTTTTTGCGGACCGCAAAATACATGTGGTCGTGTGCATGAGCCCTTATACATAGTCTTACTGTTACCTCGCTCTTAGGACAGGCCGTCACGATGAGAAGGGTGAGGTCCGACTGATTACAGCAGGCTGCTCGGGTAGTCAGAACGCCCATGTTGTCGGGCTCCTATAGGTACAGCGTTCTGACTACACAAAGCAGCCTGCAACCCGATGTAAACACTGGAGATGCTGCGGCCCCCTGACTGCACTGAAGGAGCCCATCCTGAAAGGGCCACTAAACCCAGAATCCTAAAAGATTCAGCCAAACCTCATCTCCTTGTGTGTCTGATATTTGCACCAATTTCATCAGATATCACAAATGGAAAAGCCAAGCACTGTTGTCTCAGGCCGCAGCCATGTCTATGATGCAGGGCTTCTCAGCCTGCCTCTAGTCTCCACGCCCCAGCTTCTGCCCTCTAAATGGGTAACAGAGCTTACATTTGTTAAAGAGGCTCTTTCATGTATTCATTTTTTTAGTTTAATAAGTACCCTTACTTGCGGGGTACGCTCCACAGTTTTTTCCCCAAATACCCCTCAGTTGCCCGCATGCAGTTTTCACACCCAGTACATTAATACTGAGCATCGGTACAGGGAGGAGGAGACGCCCAGGTTTCTCAATGGGTGTCTCCTCCGTGGCTGTGACGTGCTCTGCTGCGACAGGACCACAGCACAGCCATGGAGAAGCAGAAACCCTGGCGTCTTCTCCTGCAGAGGGGCAAGTGAGCGGTATTTAAAAAAAAAAAACAATGATTGAGGAATCAGCAGAGCATACCTCACAAGTAAAAAGATACTTACACAAAAAAAAATATAAATACATTAAGGGCTGTTTCACACGAGCGGATGCCGTGAATGACAGCCAGGACCCGATGCGGACAGCAGAAGCACGGAGCAGTAACATGATTGATAACGCTCCGTGCCTCTCTACTACGAAATCACAGTGACAACTTTATCTCACTGTGATTTCGTAGTAAAGAGGTCACAGAGAGGCACGGAGTGTTATCAGTCATGTTACTGCTCCGTGCTTCTGCTGTCCGCATCGGGTCCTGGCTGTCATTCACGGAGCGGATGTCACGCACGGCATCCGCTCGTGTGAAACAGCCCTAACAGTCCTCTTTAAGCCGGATTCACACATCAGTGTTTTCCATAATTGTTTGAGGGACAAAACCAGGATTGGCGCTTCACAGACATGGGCTGGTTTCACATCGGACTCGCTGCGTGTCTGCGGAAGCTCCTGACCTCCCAGCACTGCCGGGGTCGCATAGTATTATATTGATTTATAATGCTATGTAATCCTTAGGCCTCTTTCACATGGGCGCAATGCGTGAGGTGAACGCATTGCATCCGGACCCATTCATTTCTATGGGGCTGTGCACATGAGCGGTGATTTTAATGCATCCCTTGTGCGTTGCGTGAAAAATCGCAGCATGCTCTATTTTGTGCGTTTTTCACGCAACGCAGGCCCCATAGAAGTGAATGGGGCTGCGTGTAAACCACAAGCGGATGCGGTGCCATTTTCACGCACGGTTGCTAGGAGACAATCAGGATGGAGACCCGATCATTATTATTTTCCCTAATAACACTGTTATAAGGGACAATAATAGCATTCTGAATACAAAATGCATAGTACAATAGCGCTGGAGGGGTTAAAAATAAAATAAAAAATAATTTAACTTAATCCACTTGTTCGCGCAGCCGGCATCTCTTCTGTCTTCATCTTTGCTGTGCAGCAGGAAAAGGACCTGTCGTGACGTCACTGCACTCATCACATGATCCATCACCATGGTGATAGATCATGTGATGAGCGCAGTGACATTATCAAAGGTCCTATTCCTGTGCACAGCAAAGATGAAGACAGAAGAGATGCCGGCTGTGCGAACAAGTAGATTAAGGAGAGTTAAATTATTTTTTATTTTTAACCCCTCCAGCGCTGGTGTACTATGCATTCTGTATTCAGAATGCTATTATTGTCCCTTATAACCGTGTTATAAGGGAAAATAATAAAATCTTCACAACACCGATCCCAAACCCGAACTTCTGTGAAGAAGTCTGGGTACCAAACATGCAGATTTTTCTCATGCGTGTGCAAAATGCACTACAATGTTTTGCACTCAAACGGAAAAATTGTGCATTTTCCCGCATCTTATCCGGCCCTAAAACATGACGCCAGTGTGAAAGAGGCCTTAGAGTTCTGGAATGTAGTGTATAACACTGACAAAATGCTGGCCATGTTATACAATACATTCCAGACCTGGAAGGGTTACATAGTATTATCCTGATTTATGATGCTATGCGACCCCGGCCGTGCTGGGAGCTGCTGCGAGTCCGACATGTGGCACTTGCTCGTCTGAAACCAGCCATAAAGTATAAGGGAAAGATCTGCGCCTGGTTTTGGCTCCAAATCACGGACGAGTGAATGAGGCTTTCCGTGTCAGTGCTCACCATATTGCAGGACACCGTTACGTGTGGCAGAAAAGTCAGTCAGATAAGAGTTTTCCCCAAGTTGATAAGTGTCAGTTCCTGCAGCTTTTCTAAAGCAAACGTCTCCATTGCAGAGGGGGCGACGGAGAATACAAGCCGCTGCCTCACACTTTTACCCAATGTCCTGCTGAGGATGGATTCTCCGTTGTAAAGGGTCAGAGCGATGGGGGAGACTCGCCAGTTTTCCAATAAATGATCACATCCCCTAGTCCAGGGTATTACAGGAACACTTACACCGCGTGGTCCAGGTCGGTGTGGCTCCTCCAGAAGGCCCGGACACACCTTAGGTTCTCAAGCAGCTGCTGGTAACTAATGTGTGCAAATACTCCCATCATCCATAGGGAGAATTCTTCATCTCCTGGGACCGCAGTTTATGGGGTGGGGACACAGCTGGCGGTTTCTACCCTTTACATTGTGCGGCTCCTGTGACATGAAGAGTTCAGGACTTAAGAGATAAAGAGCAATAACCCCAAAACGGCAGAGTCACCGCCCCGTTCTGTGGCCAAAAACACGTTTTTTTTGTGCAGATTTTTATTTTATTCCTGAAGTCCAGAGAAGTAACTGATGGCATAAAAAAAACCTCAACGGGTCAGGGCCCTGGACATAAAGTTTTGTTGTACAATGTTCCATATGAGAGATGACCGGTCTGTTCACACCTGGAAGATACAACCCACTGACCTACAGCTGATAAGGGGCTGTTCACACTGACCAGGATCTCCCCAATGGAGAGATTAACAACACAGTAACAAACCATCAGCTCTGGCTGAATCTCCAGAACAAGGAAAGTTTCCACTCACTGACAGCAAGCAAGCAGATAGCTGAACATGGTGTGGACGTGACATCATAAGTGTCCGCTCTGCAGCAGTGTGTATTTACTAACAAACACCTCCACGTCGGCCCCCTGCAGCACTTTCATGGCTCTCCAGTGGATGGCGCCACAGTTCTCCGGCTTCCCCTCCCCATGGCCGAGCTCTTCTCTGATATAGGACAGCCAGAGGTCTGAGGAGGAAAGAAACTGCTGTCAGCCCAGCTCCAAATACAGACCTTACACCTGCTGCCCACTAGGAGGCGCTCCTCATACAGCAGAGCTGGGAGGGTATCAGGACACTGACCTGGCTGTGTGGCACCAAACTCCCTCAGTGCCCGCTCATAGTACTCTCTCAAATTCGCCATCTTGCTCTTCTCCTATTTGTGACAAGGAAAGATGAAGTAAGTGCTGCAGAGCAGAAATCCCCTCCAGGCGGCCCGCACAGGCCACACCACCCACCTGCTCCTTCTCTATGTCAATCATCCTGGTGAAGAAATCCTCCGAGAAAGGACGATTTTCCTGTAAACTAGAAGAAGAAGAGGGGCAACTCAGGGAAGGCGGAGGCACAGACAACGGGAAAGGGGCAACTCAGGGAAGGCACAGACAACGGGAAAGGGGCAACATATGAAAAGTGGAGACATGGGGCCGGCCGGGAAAGGCGGAGGCACAGACAACGGGAAAGGAGCAACACTGGGAAGGCGGAGGCACAGACAACGGGAAAGGGGCAACACGGGGCCGGCCGGGAAAGGCGGAGGCACAGACAACGGGAAAGGGGCAACACTGGGAAGGCGGAGGCACAGACAACGGGAAAGGGGCAACTCAGGGAAGGCGGAGGCACAGACAACGTGAAAGGGGCAACACTGGGAAGGCGGAGGCACAGACAACGGGAAAGGGGCAACACTGGGAAGGCGGAGGCACAGACAACGGGAAAGGGGCAACACTGGGAAGGCGGAGGCACAGACAACGGGAAAGGGGCAACACTGGGAAGGCGGAGGCACAGACAACGGGAAAGGGGCAACTCAGGGAAGGCGGAGGCACAGACAACGGGAAAGGGGCAACTCAGGGAAGGCGGAGGCACAGACAACGGGAAAGGGGCAACTCAGGGAAGGCGGAGGCACAGACAACGGGAAAGGGGGAACATATGGAAGGCGGAGGCACAGACAACGGGGAAGGAGCAACATATGGAAGGCGGAGGCGTGGGGCCGGCGGAGGCACACAAAGAGGGGGCAGCCCGGAGAAGGTGGAGACAGGAAGAGGGATGACGGCAGCAACAACAACTCGGGGAAAGTGGAGACACACAAAATGGGGAAGCAGCAACATATGGAATGTGGGGACATGGGGGCCGCTCTCTGGAGATAGAGGGGGTGGCAGGCCGCACACAAGAGGGGGCCACCCAGGGAAGGAAGAGACATGGGGCTGCTCTGTGGAGACAAGCAGAGGGATGACAGAAGCAACGCCGGGAAGGATTGGAGGCACACAACGTGGGGAGGTGAAAGCACGCAGGAAAGGCTATAGGGGAATGGGAGCGGATATGAACTGCTGCACACCACTCACCAGCTGAACACCTTCCTTGCTCTATTGTAGCCCTGTGTCCTGTAGGCCCAGTCCAGGTACTTCACCTTCATGGTCCTGGTGGTCACTGGATTGAGGACGAGTTTCTGTAGAGGATCACAGGTCAGGATTGGTGGCTTTGACTGGTGGCGGTGCGGCTGGATGGGGTGCACTTACCTGGTACAGGGACTTTGTGGCTTCCTCATCCCTTTCCTTCTCACTCCACTCCACCATCAATGTCCACAACGGCAAACTGTCCTAAAACAAGCATGGAGGCCGTGAGCTGCCATGACGATCATGTCCACCACAGCAGACACCCCCTTCTTCCCAGTACCTGCATCTTCACCAGGGTCAGCGCTTTCTCAAAGACTTGCTCCACGTTCTCAGACTTCAGGGTCATCAGAGTCTCCAGTCTCTTCTTCCACATGTCCACAGACCCAGGGAACCTGTCTGTAGCTGCTGCCAGTACCTCTGCTGCCACCTGCCCCTGCTCCAGCGCCATGAGTAAGGAGACCTAAAAGACCACATCACAATCAAGCCCTGGCACCAGCTTCCACCCCTCCCGCACATCTCACCTCTGCTCACCCAGTCATGGTATCTTGCTTGTGGTAAGAGGCCAGCATCATGGGCCTTCTGAAGAGTGGACAGCAGCCTGTCCTGCCTCTGAAAACATAGGATAGACGTCACAAGAGCTCACAATCAGTCTGTACCAGATCTCCTGCAGATAGCGGAGAACCCCTGAACTCCAACCCTCAGCTGTGGACATGGGAGTCCTAGTATGGTCAGCTCAAATGTAGTCAATGTCACCACTCACATTTCCCTGGCTGTAGAGAGGAGCCTCTAGTCATCCTGTATTTCCTGGGCCAGGAATAGAATGCTAGAGCCTCGGTGAAGACTGACGTTTGGGTCCTTCACAACATACCTGCTGTTTTAGCTCTTTGCTGTTGGTTTGCCGCCTGTATCTCTCCTGACAGAAGGACACATATAGCTCCCACATGGATTCTGGAGACGAAATATGGCAGGGTCAGCAGAAGCGCCGGCCAAATGGTGGCTTACACAATCACTCTGTCACCATCACCTGTTTGCAGAGAGCCTAGTGCCGTCTCATACACACGGCTGCTCTGCTCCTCCAGTCGCGCCAGCTCTTGTGCCTTTGTCTGTTTGGACGTGTACTCCGCTGAGGGTAACGGCTTGGCGGACAACTCCTGTCGGGCCAGAAAGTCCCAGGTGAGGGGGTCCTCTGCATGGAGAGCCTGCAAGCTGAAGCGGCACATCATCAGTCCCTGTCCCCACCCTGAGGCATGATGGGAGTAGATGCAGGTGGAAACCAGAACAATCAGTGATAAGTTATAACGAGACGACACAGTAGTAGATGACAGTGGTGTTCATCTAAAAGCAAAAGGGACAATACCTCCCATCATCCCTAGGGAAAAACCCTTCATATCAACAAGACAACTCTCAACAGATCCAGGAATTATCCTTAAATCTATAGTCTGCTTCTAGAATGCCGACCCACTGGTGAATCAACTGGTGGTCACATACTGAAGTGTGTACCAGAGTAATGGCCGCCCCTCACCCCCCAACAATAAGGAGGAGGTTATGAAGACAAGACGTCCTGCGGCCTGACGCGCTTGCCTTCATATTTCCCTGAACAAGCCGGAGGTAACTCACTCAGACAAAATGTCCTTCTGCAGATCTTCAGTGAAGTTAAACTTCTTGGCGATAGAGAGAAGTGAGAGCTGGAACTCGGCCCCTGGAATGAGGAGGAGACGCTGGTCACATGAGCCCCCTGCACGCTCCGCCACCCTCACACGGACCCGAGCTCACCTTTAATCTTCTGCACAGCGGATTTATAGACCACACGGACCAGTCCTCCACGCAGAATCTCATCCGAGTACGAGGCTTCCCCCTGAGAGGAGAGACACACGGGGCCCTTATATAGACTGCAGGCAAATCATCTCCAAGGGGGTGAATCCTGTACATATCACCGGGGGATACAAACTACAGCGCAAGGGGGAGGCAGAGCTTACAATGTCCGTCAGTGTCTGTCCCAAATCTTCTCTCTCTTTTCTCTGCTTCTCGACATTCATCAGCTCCATCCGGAAATACTAAGAGGAAAAACCGCGGTCAGACGATGGATTATACATGGTGCGCTACATTACAGAGGCAATACAACTACTATAATACCGCCTCCTATGTACAAGAATATAACTACTATAATACTGCTCCTATGTACAAGAATATAACTACTATAATACTGCCTCCTATGTACAAGAATATAACTACTATAATACTGCTCCTATGTACAAGAATATAACTACTATAATACTGCCTCCTATGTACAAGAATATAACTGCTATAATACTGCCTCCTATGTACAGGAATATAACTACTATAATACTGCATCCCATGTACAAGAATATAACTACTATAATACTGCTCCTATGTACAAGAATATAACTACTATAATACTGCTCCTATGTACAAGAATATAACTACTATAATACTGCTCCTATGTACAAGAATATAACTACTATAATACTGCTCCTATGTACAAGAATATAACTACTATAATACCGTCCCATATGTACAAGAATATAACTACTATAATACCGTCCCATATGTACAAGAATATAATTACTATAATACTACTCCTATGTACAAGAATATAATTACTATAATACTGCCTCCTATGTACAAGAATATAACTACTATAATACTGCTCCTATGTACAAGGATATAACTACTATATACTGCCTCCTATGTACAAGAATATAACTACTATAATACTGCCTCCTATGTACAAGGATATAACTACTATAATACTGCTCCTATGTACAAGAATATAACTACTGTAATACTGTCTCCTATGTACAAGAATATAACTACTATAATACTGCTCCTATGTACAAGAATATAACTGCTATAATACTGCTCCTATGTACAAGAATATAACTACTATAATACTGCTCCTATGTACAAGAATATAACTACTATAATACTGCTCCTATGCACAAGAATATAACTCTATAATACTGCTCCTATGTACAAGAATATAACTACTATAATACTGCTCCTATGTACAAGAATATAACTACTATAATACTGCCTCCTATGTACAAGAATATAACTACTATAATACTGCTCCCTATGCACAAGAATATAACTACTATAATACTGCCCCTATGTACAAAAATATAAATACTATAATACTGTTCCTACGTAAAAGAATATGACTACTATAACACCGCTCCATATGTACAAGAATATAACTACTATAATACTGCTCCTATGTACAAGAATATAACTACTATAATACTGCTCCTATGTACAAGAATATAACTACTATAATACTGCTCCTATGTACAAGGAATATAATACTATAATACTGCCTCCTATGTACAAGAATATAACTACTATAATACTGCCTCCTAGTACAAGAATATAACTACTATAATACTGCTCCTATGTACAAGATATAACTACTATAATACTGCCTCCTATGTACAGAATATAACTACTATAATACTGCTCCTATGTACAAGAATATAACTACTATAATACTGCTCCTATGTACAAGAATATAACTACTATAATACTGCTCCTATGTACAAGAATATAACTACTATAATACCTGTCCTATGTACAAGAATATAACTACTATAATACTGCTCCCTATGTACAAGAATATAACTACTATAATACCGCTCCATATGTACAAGAATATAACTACTATAATACCGTCCCCTATGTACAATAACTATAACTACTATAAACTCTAACCGTCTCCTATGTACAAGAATATAACTACTATAATACTGCTCCTATGTACAAGAATATAACTACTATATACTGCTCCTATGTACAAGAATATAACTACTATAATACTGCCTCCTATGTACAGAATATAACTACTATAATACTGCTCCTATGTACAAGAATATAAACTACTATAATACTGCTCCTATGTACAAGAATATAACTACTATAATACTGCTCCTATGTACAAGAATATAACTACTATAATACTGCTCCTATGTACAAGAATATAACTACTATAATACTGCTCCTATGTACAAGAATATAACTACTATAATACTGCCTCCTATGTACCCGAAATATAACTGCTATAATACTAGCTCCTATGTACAAGAATATAACTACTATAATACTGCCTCCTATGTACAAGAATTATAACTACTGTAATACTGTCTCCTATGTACAAGATATAACTACTATAATACTGCTCCTATGTACAAGAACTATAACTGCTATAATACTGCTCCTATGTACAAGATATAACTACTATACTACTGCCTCCTATGTACAAGAATATAACTACTATAATACGCTCCTATGTACAAGAATATAACTGCTATAACTACTGCTCCTATGTACAAGAATATAACTACTATAATACTACTCCTATGTACAGGAATATAACTACTATAATACTGCTCCTATGAACAAGAATAACTACTATAATACTGCCTCCTTTGTACAAGAATATAACTACTATAATTACTGCCTCTATGTACAAGAATATAACTAACTATAATACTGCCTCCTATGTACAAGATATAACTACTATAATACTGCTCCTATGTACAAGATATAACTACTATAATCTGCCTCCTATGTACAAGAATATAACTACTATAATACTGCTCCTATGTACAAGAATATAACTACTATAATACTGCTCCTATGTACAGGAATATAACTACTATATACTGCTCCTATGTACAAGAATATAACTACTATAATACTGCTCCTATGTACAAGAATATACTACCTAATACTGGTTCCTATGTACAAGAATATAACTACTATAACTGCTCCTATGTACAGGAATATAACTACTATAATATGCTCCTATGTACAAGAATATAAACTACTATAATACTGCTCCTATGTACAAGAATATAACTACTATAATACTGCTCCTATGTACAATGTGTGGCAGGGTGTGCCCGATGCATTAGGTGACCCTGGGTCATGGACTCACCTCCTGGTACAGTTTGGCGGAGTCTGGTGGAAGCGCAGGCTCGCAGGAATAGTTGTCTAGCGCTCTCAGACGACAGCTGATCCTCAAACTCCCACTTTGCTGCCCATGATCCATAGGGCTAGAAGGGATGAGAGCGAGGTTTAGGGCTCTTTCACACCAGCGAGTCCAATACAGGAATCTCGCTCCGTGTGGGAGGGTGACTCTCCGTTCTGGACTTGGAGGAGCACACGGCATGATACTGATTTATAATACTGTGTGCCTCTGCTTGACCTTACTGCTACGGGATCATACTGACAGCATTATATAGCAGTAAGGTCAGGCAGAGACACACAGCATTATAAATCCGTATCATGCTGTGTGCTCCTGCAAGTCCAGAACGGAGGGTCACCCTCCCACACGGAGCCAGATTCCTGTATTGGACTCACTGGTGTGAAACAGGCTTTAGGCAGGAGGGGTTCCGCAGGGGCGTGCTCTGGGAGGTGGGGAGGGGCAGGGGGCGTGCTCCGGGAGGTGGGGAGGGGCAGGGGTACCTGGTTTATCGGGGTGCACGGCCAGGAGGGAGGAGAAGATGCGGCTCTGCTGATTCTTGCAGTTCTGCAATGGAGAAGCGGCAGAGTCAGAGTCTGCACGGCGGGCGGCCGCTGAGCAGCAAGATGGTGGAGACACTCACCCACTTCTTACAGAAGGCCACATGAGACAGCCACAGCTGGAGATCTTCCTACAAGACAAAAGCAGGGGGATCAGACTCCCACCAGGAAGACTACCACTCCCAGCAGGCTCGGCATCACTTACCTTCCACTTGTTGGTGGCACGTCTGAAGAGCTCATGGATCCGCTGCAGGATGACGTACTCAATCTCCTCCTTCTTAAAGGCGTATCCAATGCGCTGAAGGGAATAGACCGACCAATCACCAGCTGTCACTGACCCCGCCCCCGCAGAGCCGCTGACCATGTGACCACTTACCTGACGCCTCTTCTTCAGCAGCTCCAGGTAGTTTATCTCATACTGTAAGGCAGAGAGAGGGGCAGTGAGGGGGGGCGGCGAGGGGGCTGCGGAGGATCACTCCCACCAGACACTCACCTGGATGTATTGGAGGTAGTCCTCCTTCTCCGCGGTCCTCCTCTTCAGCTTATACTCCAGCGCCGTCACCTTCCTGATCACCGCCCTGCAGAGAACAGAGGTTAGGGACCCGGAATGAGCAGAGGAGGGGCCCCGCAGGAGCCGGTATCCCGGGCCTCACCTGGCTTCCTTCCCGGTCAGAAGACCGACTCTCTCCAGCTGCTGGAGCTCGGGAATCTGGTTCTCCACCCGGCGCTGCACAAACTCAGCCATGCTGTTCCACAGCTCCGAGACGTCACTTCCGTCTGTTCTCACGTGGGCGCTCTATCCTCCACCTGGGGGCGCTCTGTCCCAGTCCTTCTCCTGTGGGCGCTCTATCCTCCTTCTTTTCCTCCTGTGAGCGCTCTATCCTCCTCCCATTTCCGGTTTTGGTCCTCTGGTTCTAAAGATGCCGTACGCCAACCAGCCTACTGTTCGGATAACGGAGCTCACCGAAGAAAACGTGAAATTTGTGGTGGAGAACACGGACCTAGCGTAAGAACAAACCTCCTGACTGCTGCTCCCCCCCCCTGTAGACCTCCCGACTGACTGCTCCCCCCCTCCTGTAGACCTCCCGACTGACTGCTCCCCCCCTCCTGTAGACCTCCCGACTGACTGCTCCCCCCCTCCTGTAGACCTCCCGACTGACTGCTCCCCCCCTCCTGTAGACCTCCCGACTGACTGCTCCCCCCCTCCTGTAGACCTCCCGACTGACTGCTCCCCCCCCCCACCTGTAGACCTCCTGACTGACTGCCCCCCCCCCGTAGACCTCCTGACTGACTGCTCCCCCCCCCCTGTAGACCTCCTGACTGACTGCTCCCCCCCCTGTAGACCTCCTGACTGACTGCTCCCCCCCTGTAGACCTCCTGACTGACCCCCCCCCGTAGACCTCCCGACTGACTGCTCCCCCCCTGTAGACCTCCCGACTGACTGCTCCCCCCCTGTAGACCTCCTGACTGACTGCTCCCCCCCTGTAGACCTCCTGACTGACCCCCCCCCGTAGACCTCCCGACTGACTGCTCCCCCCCTGTAGACCTCCCGACTGACTGCTCCCCCCCTGTAGACCTCCCGACTGACTGCTCCCCCCCTGTAGACCTCCCGACTGACTGCTCCCCCCCTGTAGACCTCCCGACTGACTGCTCCCCCCCCCCCCGTAGACCTCCTGACTGCTGCTCCCCCCCCCTGTAGACCTCCCGACTGACTGCTCCCCCCTCCTGTAGACCTCCCGACTGACTGCTCCCCCCCTCCTGTAGACCTCCCGACTGACTGCTCCCCCCTCCTGTAGACCTCCCGACTGACTGCTCCCCCCCTGTAGACCTCCCGACTGACTGCTCCCCCCCTGTAGACCTCCCGACTGACTGCTCCCCCCCCCCCGTAGACCTCCTGACTGCTGCTCCCCCCCCCTGTAGACCTCCCGACTGACTGCTCCCCCCCCTCCTGTAGACCTCCCGACTGACTGCTCCCCCCCTCCTGTAGACCTCCCGACTGACTGCTCCCCCCTCCTGTAGACCTCCCGACTGACTGCTCCCCCCCTGTAGACCTCCCGACTGACTGATTTCCCCCCTGTAGACCTCCCGACTGACTGCTCCCCCCCTGTAGACCTCCCGACTGACTGCTCCCCCCCTGTAGACCTCCCGACTGACTGCTCCCCCCCTGTAGACCTCCCGACTGACTGCTCCCCCCTGTAGACCTCCCGACTGACCCCCCCTGTAGACCTCCTGACTGACTGCTCCCCCCCTGTAGACCTCCTGACTGACTGCTCCCCCCCCCCTGTAGACCTCCTGACTGACTGCCCCCCCCCCCCCGTAGACCTCCTGACTGACTGCTCCCCCCCCCCCCTGTAGACCTCCCGACTGACTGCTCCCCCCCCACCTGTGGACCTCCCGACTGACTGCTCCCCCCCCACCTGTGGACCTCCCGACTGACTGCTCCCCCCCCACCTGTGGACCTCCCGACTGACTGCTCCCCCCCACCTGTGGACCTCCCGACTGACTGCTCCCCCCCATCTGTGGACCTCCCGACTGCTCCCCTTGCATGTATCTCGCCCCCCTGCAGAGCCCAGTAATGATGTCATCACAGTCTTTTGCCTTCTCTTTCCGCAGGATCGCTAACTCCATTCGCCGTGTTTTTATTGCAGAGGTTCCTACGATTGGTGAGTGAGGTCATGTGACCTGGGGGGGGGCCTGCATTCTGTGTGTGGCACAGCGATGTGTTCTGGATGTCACTGGGCAGATCCTGTGTCTGTTTCAGACCCTGCGGATATACAGGGGTGCGGGGCGGCTGCCACCTCTGGATATCTGGAGTGACTGCCAGCTCTGCAGCCAAGACATTGCTGGTACCCTCCGCGTGCATGTCCTGTGGACGCGGCCACTTCTCTGACTCTTCCTCCACAGCGGTGACCTTGGGGTGTGCGGGGGCACAGAGTATTGTATTCCAGGGGGGATTTCACAGCCCTTTAATCTGTCTCTTGCAGCCATTGACTGGGTCCAGATAGACGCCAACTCCTCCGTCCTCCATGATGAGTTCATAGCGCACAGAGTAGGTGAGTCGGGGGACAGGCACCCAGATGATTCTCTGTGCCCTGTGCCTCCATGACCCTCCTGTTCCTCATATCCGCAGGCCTCGTTCCTCTGACCAGTGATGATATTGTGGACAAGCTGCAGTTCTCCAGGGTGAGTGTGGCAGGACCACTGTGCAGTACATGCGTCAGTAATTGCCCTGGTATCTGTGTGTTATCCTCGGTGTTTGCCCCCTGCAGGACTGCACATGCGACGAGTTCTGCGCAGAATGTTCTGTGGAGTTCACACTTGATGTACGGTGCAACGAAGATCAGACGCGTCATGTGACCTCTCGTGACCTCATCTCCAACAGCCACAAAGTGATCCCGGTCAGTGTCCTGGTGCTGTGACCCTCTGGAGGTCCAGGCATGCAGGGTGTGATTACTGCCCCTTCTATCATTGCCATGGCCTCCCCAGCTTGTGTTCTTTGAGGGCAAGACGCTGAATGCTTCATGTTTATGTGCTCATGTAGGAAACGTTGTGTGTAGTAGCCTGAGTGCAGCCACTGTACCCATAAATGGTGACCCTACCACGCCTGGGGTGCCACAGGAGCTGCCATGCACTGTCCACATGTTGAGATCACATCTTCCTGCCTCTCATTCCAGTGTCTGACTGCTGTGGCCGTACGGACGTTCTCTGGCAGGCCCCCTCTCTCTTGGGTGGGCGATTGCTCTTGTGCTCAGCATTTCTGTGAATCGTTTTTTAGGTGACATCACGGAACAGAGACAACGACCCCAATGACTACGTGGAGCAGGACGGTGAGTTGCTTAGATTCCCACGGGCACAATAGCCACATTTCTGATGGGGCTCGGCCCAAGTGGTGGCCGTACTGGTGGAATGTGCGGAGGCTGGTATATGGTGGAGTGTGAGATTTTCATATCTCCCAACAGATATCCTCCTGGTGAAGTTGCGTAAAGGTCAAGAGCTGCGACTCAGAGCTTATGCCAAGAAAGGGTTTGGAAAAGAGCATGCCAAGTGGAACCCTACCGCAGGAGTAGCATTTGAGTACGACCCTGACAACGCACTGAGGCACACGGTCTACCCCAAACCTGAGGAATGGTATGTCGGGGGGGGCCAGCCCGATGGAGGCCAAAGGGCCTATCTGCCCCAAGCTCAGATGCACTGGCTCTCACATCACACTCTGCCTGGTCTCGGTGACCATAAAGTGTAGCAGCTGACTGCACCCTACAGGGGGCGCTGTACGGAGTAGGCTCTCCCTGAGACCCTGCAGATTCTTAAATCTCACCCTTTCCTTGTTTCTTCCTCCAGGCCAAAAAGTGAATACTCTGAAATTGATGAAGAGGAGGCAGAAGCTCCATTTGATCCCAATGGAAAGCCAGAGAGGTGAATGTATAATCCCCCCCCCCCCCCAATATTACATTTCCTCTAAGAATTCCTCTAATGCTCCCCTCCCCCTCCCCAGGTTCTATTACAATGTGGAGTCCTGTGGATCTCTCCGGCCCGAGACCATCGTCCTGTCAGCTCTGTCAGGGTTAAAGAGGAAGCTGAGTGATCTGCAGACACAGCTGAGCCACGAGATTCAGAACGACGTCCTCACTATTAACTGACCCCCCCCCCCCCTCATTTTGTAATAAAACTGTTTGCTTGTAACCCCACGTCTGTGCCTCAGAAGTGAATATCACACCATACAGCAGAACTTTTCTTTTATAGTGCAAAACTGATATTTCTCCAGAATCGCCCCTCCAACGAACATTGCGCTTTAGGGGCCGCTCCATCCATTGTGTGTCCCTCGTCCTAGAGTCCACGTCTGGTCACTGTGAGGCTGATGTGGGCAGTTTCCGAGCAAATGTCCTTCTTGGAATGGGATCTGAATCTCTTCCACTGTGAGGTCCTGGAACGTAAAGTGTTATCATCATGGAGGAGGCTCCATCCAAAGACTGCAGCACCAATGTGGACCCACAACTACACCCAGGACACATTATAGGGAGACCATGCTGCACCAACATAGACCACACTCCACCCAGAGAAGATTGTGCGGAGACCATGCTGCACCAACGTGGACCACACTCCACCCAGAGAAGATTGTGGGGAGACATGCTGCACCAACGTGGACCTGAGACTACACTGCACCCCGGACAGATTATGGGGAGACATGCTGCACCAACGTGGACCACACTCCACCCAGAGAAGATTGTGGGGAGACATGCTGCACCAACCTGGACCTGAGACTACACTGCACCCAGAGAAGATTGTGGGGAGACATGCTGCATGAACCTGGACCTGAGACTATGCTCCACCCCGGACAGATTATGGGGAGACATGCTGCATGAACCTGAGACTACACTGCACCCCGGACAGATTATGGGGAGACATGCTGCACCAACGTGGACCTGAGACTACACTGCACCCCAGACAGATTGTGGGGAGACATGCTGCACCAACGTGGACCTGAGACTACACTGCACCCCGGACAGATTGTGGGGAGACATGCTGCACCAACCTGGACCTGAGACTATGCTCCACCCAGAGAAGATTATGGGGAGACATGCTGCACCAACCTGGACCTGAGACTACGCTGCACCCCGGACAGATTATGGGGAGACATGCTGCACCAACGTGGACCTGAGACTACACTGCACCCCGGACAGATTGTGGGGAGACATGCTGCACCAATGTGGACCTGAGACTATGCTCCACCCCGGACAGATTATGGGGAGATCTGCTCACTTACTGCTGCTGGAAGACTCTGTGCTGCTCTGTCCGCTGGTGATGTGATGCCAGTATGCACTGCGGGGCAGCATGGAGGTGCTGGGACCAGGGTGAGGCACATTCTCGGGTTCTTTGTTCAATAGCTAAAGTGTAAAAAACAAACCAATGAGCTGCTGCAGGGGCCGTACGGTGCTGAGGGCCCACACACAGCAGTGTACATGATGGATTCTCGTACTTTTTCACACCACATCTGCTTGTGTTGGGGATTCTGTTGCGGATTTTGACTTTGTATTACAAAGCGTGAAATCTGGACTGACCTGCTGGGAGAAAGGGGACGTGTACAGGAAAGTCCATCAGTGTTGCTGGTACTGTATTGCACTGCAGAGTTTTCGGATGTAATCTGCACTGTGTGCATGTGGCCCAAGATAGATTTTTGCAGGAAGCAAAGGGTTACTACCTGCAGCTTGGCCCTAATGTTAACGAGCACCTTATGGCTGGAGCCACCACCTTCTTAGATGCGAGAAAAATGTGATTCTTACCCGGGAATTTTTTTCCATCTCGAGAAGGAGACTCTTGTGCTGTTCAGCCAGAGCCAGGACGGCCGTGTGCACTCGCTCATAGATCTGCTGTCCTTGAAGGGTCTGGAAGGTGAAGAGTCCCTCGCTGATCCCACACACCCTAAAAGACAGCAGTAACGGTCAGGACAGACTACCCTCTGTGACAGTCTCCTCGCTGCTCTCCGTACGCCGCCTACCCTCTGTGACAGTCTCCTCGCTGCTCTCCGTACGCCGCCTGCCCTCTGTGACAGTCTCCTCGCTGCTCTCCGTACGTCGCCTGCCCTCTGTGACAGTCTCCTCACTGCTCTCTGTACGCCGCCTACCCTCTGTGACAGTCTCCTCACTGCTCTCCGTACATCGCCTGCCCTCTGTGACAGTCTCCTCACTGCTCTCTGTACGCCGCCTACCCTCTGTGACAGTCTCCTCACTGCTCTCCGTACATCGCCTGCCCTCTGTGACAGTCTCCTCACTGCTCTCCGTACATCGCCTGCCCTCTGTGACAGTCTCCTCACTGCTCTCTGTACGCCGCCTACCCTCTGTGACAGTCTCCTCACTGCTCTCTGTACGCCGCCTGCCCTCTGTGACAGTCTCCTCACTGCTCTCCGTACGCCGCCTGCCCTCTGTGACAGTCTCCTCGCTGCTCTCCGTACGCCGCCTGCCCTCTGTGACAGTCTCCTCGCTGCTCTCCGTACGCCGCCTGCCCTCTGTGACAGTCTCCTCGCTGCTCTCCGTACGCCGCCTGCCCTCTGTGACAGTCTCCTCGCTGCTCTCCGTACGCCGCCTGCCCTCTGTGACAGTCTCCTCGCTGCTCTCCGTACGCCGCCTGCCCTCTGTGACAGTCTCCTCGCTGCTCTCCGTACGCCGCCTGCCCTCTGTGACAGTCTCCTCGCTGCTCTCCGTACGCCGCCTGCCCTCTGTGACAGTCTCCTCGCTGCTCTCCGTACGCCGCCTGCCCTCTGTGACAGTCTCCTCGCTGCTCTCCGTACGCCGCCTGCCCTCTGTGACAGTCTCCTCGCTGCTCTCTGTACGCCGCCTGCCCTCTGTGACAGTCTCCTCGCTGCTCTCTGTACGCCGCCTGCCCTCTGTGACAGTCTCCTCGCTGCTCTCTGTACGCCGCCTACCCTCTGTGACAGTCTCCTCACTGCTCTCTGTACGCCGCCTACCCTCTGTGACAGTCTCCTCACTGCTCTCCGTACGCCGCCTGCCCTCTGTGACAGTCTCCTCACTGCTCTCTGTACGCCGCCTGCCCTCTGTGACAGTCTCCTCACTGCCCTCTGTGACAGTCTCCTCACTGCCCTCTGTGACAGTCTCCTCACTGCCCTCTGTGACAGTCTCCTCACTGCTCTCTGTACGCCGCCTGCCCTCTGTGACAGTCTCCTCACTGCTCTCCGTACGCCGCCTGCCCTCTGTGACAGTCTCCTCACTGCTCTCCCTATAATGCCTGACGCATACATGACTGTCTCCTTGCCGCTCTCCATATACTGCCTGGCATCTACATGACTGTCTCCTCACCCCTCTCCATATACTGCCTGGCATCTACATGACTGTCTCCTCACCCCTCTCCATATACTGCCTGGCATCTACATGACTGTCTCCTCACCCCTCTCCATATACTGCCTGGCATCTACATGACTGTCTCCTCACCGCTCTCCATATACTGCCTGGCATCTACATGACTGTCTCCTCACCGCTCTCCATATACTGCCTGGCATCTACATGACCGTCTCCTCACCGCTCTCCATATACTGCCTGGCATCTACATGACTGACTGTCTCCTCACCGCTCTGCCTCAAATGTGAAGCGTGAGGAGTCACTCCCATATCGTCGGAGGGCGCAGAGGGGCCAGGACAGCAGCTTAGTGCGAGGCTTGTGAGGGTCCCAGAGGTAGAGGTTCTCTTCCGTTATCTGCATCTTGCACTCTCCGTACACTTCCAGGATGGACGATGGCAGCAGGAAGACGTTGAAGCGTTCTGAAAAGAAGCGAAGGATCAGTCTGGCTTCATGTCTCCCTCCTCCAATAATGGGGACTATATAAGAGCCAGGTCTCCAGCAGACCCGTCTTCTCCGGATTCACCTGCAGAGGGCGCCCTCACCTGTCTGTTCACTCTGCACTCCTGGAGTCAGCAGGTCTGGTTCTCCGACATTACAGTCCGTAACCCGTGTGCCCGGACAGTCCATGGACAGCACCTTGAACCACTCCTCAGCGTCCAGCTCTAGAATGTAGAAGAGACCTTCAGCATGGAGGACGGCGGACACAGACCCCTGCTCCCCGGACTGTATGAACTGTCCAGATTCCGGGGCTTACAGCACAGCTCACCTGAATCACAGGTGAAGGTGCGGGCGAGGTCGTCGCAGAAGATAATGGCCACCGCTTGTCGCTTTGTTTCCTTAGGAAGCCGCATGATGCATTTAACATTACTGATCTCCATCACCTGAAGAAAGAGCAACAGAGAGGAGTCCAGTGACAACCTCCACCGCACGGAGCTGAGAGCATCATATGACCCCTCAAGAGACCAGCGGCCTCCAGAGGCTCAGAAGAGTGACCTAAAGGAGGATATGTGGAAGAGCTGAAGACCTGCATCTCCACTTGTCACCTGCAGTCCTATGCAACACCACAGATAACACAGGGATCGCTCTCTCAGTACAGATAATGTAGTAGAAGTCACCTGCAGTCCTATGTAACACCACAGTGATAGGTCTCTCAGTACAGATAGTGGATGTCACCTGCAGTCCTATGTCACTCTACAGATAACACAGTAATAACGCTCTGAGTACAAATGTAGTATATGTTACCTGCAGTCCTATGCAACACCACAGATAACACAGTGATCGCTCTCTCAGTACAGATTATGTAGTAGATGTCACCTGCAGTCCTATGCAATATCACAGATAATACAGTGATAACTCTCCGAGTACAGATAATGTACAGTGCTCAAAAAAATAAAGGGAACACAAAAGTAACACATCCTAGATCTGAATTAATTAAATATTCTTGTGAAATACTTTGTTCTTTACATAGTTGAATGTGCTGACAACAAAATCACATAAAAATTGGAAATTAAATTTTTCAACCCATGGAGGTCTGGATTTGGAGTCACACTACAGGCTGATCCAACTTTGATGTAATGTCCTTAAAACAAGTCCAAATGAGGCTCAGTAGTGTGTGTGGCCTCCACGTGCCTGTGTGGCCTCCCTACAGCGCCTGTGCATGCTCCTGATGAGGTGGCGGACGGTCTCCTGAGGGATCTCCTCCCAGACCTGGACTAAAGCATCTGCCTAATCCTGGACAGTCTGTGGTGCAACGTGACGTTGGTGGATAGAGCGAGACATGATGTCCCAGATGTGCTCAATTGGATTCAGGTCTGGGGAACGGGCGGGCCGGTCCATAGCATCAATGCCTTCGTCTTGCAGGAACTGCTGACACACTCCAGCCACATGAGGTCTAGCATTGTCTTGCATTAGGAGGAACCCAGGGCCAACCGCACCAGCATATGGTCTCACAAGGGGTCTGAGGATCTCATCTCGGTACCTACAGGCAGTCAGGCTACCTCTGGCGAGCACATGGAGGGCTGTGCGGCCCTCCAAAGAAATGCCACCCCACACCATTACTGACCCAATGCCAAACCGGTGATGCTGGAGGATGTTGCAGGCAGCAGAACGTTCTCCACGGCGTCTCCAGACTCTGTCACCTCTGTCATGTGCTCAGTGTGAACCTGCTTTCATCTGTGAAGAGCACAGGGCGCCAGTGGCGAATTTGCCAATCTTGGTGTTCTCTGGCAAATGCCAAACGTCCTGCATAGTGTTGGGCTGTAAGCACAACCCCCACCTGTGGACGTCGGGCCCTCATGGAGTCTGTTTCTGACCGTTTGAGCAGACACATGCACATTGGTGGCCTGCTGGAGGTCATTTTGCAGGGCTCTGGCAGCGCTCCTCCTGTTCCTCCTTGCACAAAGGCGGAGGTAGCGGTCCTGCTGCTGGGTTGTTGCCCTCCTACGGCCTCCTCCACGTCTCCTGATGTACTGGCCTGTCTCCTGGTGGCGCCTCCATGCTCTGGACACTACGCTGACAGACACAGCTCGCATTGATGGGCCATCCTGGATAAGCTGCACCACCTGAGCCACCTGTGTGGGTTCTAGACTCCGTCTCCTGCTACCACTAGAGTGACAGCACCGCCAGCATTCACAAGTGACCAAACCATCAGCCAGGAAGCATAGGACCTGAGAAGTGGTCTGTGGTCACCCCCTGCAGAACCTCTCCTTTATTGGGGGGGTCTTGCTAATTGCCTATCATTTCCACCTGTTGTCTATCCCATTTGCACAACTGCAGTGAGACTGATTGTCACTCAGTGTAGCTTTCACAGAAGTGCGATTGACTTGGAGTTACATTGTGGTGTTTAAGTGTTCCCTTTATTTTTTTGAGCAGTGTAGTAGATGTCACCTGCAGTCCTATGTAACACCACAGATACACAGTGATAACTCTCTGAGTACAGATAATGTAGTAGATATTACCTGCAGTCCTATGTCACTCTACAGATACTATCGTGATAGCTCTCTCAGTACAGATTATGTAGTAGATGTCACCTGCAGTCCTATGTAATATCACAGATAATACAGTGATAACTCACGAGTACAGATAGTGGATGTCACCTGCAGTCCTATGTCACTCTACAGATAACATCGTGATAGCTCTCTCAGTACAGATTATGTAGTAGATGTCACCTGCAGTCCTATGTAACCACATATAACAGTGACACCTCTCGGAGTATATATCATGTAGTAGATGTCACCTGCAGTCCTATGTAATATCACAGATAATACAGTGATAACTCACGAGTACAGATAGTGGATGTCACCTGCAGTCCTAGGTCACTCTACAGATAATGTAGTAGACGTCACCTGCAGTCCTACGTAACACCACAGGTAACGCAGCGATTTCTGTAGTTGGGTGCACAGGTGACACGGTTGCCTCCATGCTGTGGACTGACTCTGCCCTCACTTGTAGCTGTATACTAGAGGTCGGTGCAGTACGGGCTCAGATTTCCGTGGCGCTGGAATATGGCCTTGGTCAGACTCGGTAATACGGCCACCATTGATCGACCGCACACAGTAGACTGAGAACATCCCCCCCCAGAGGCTTAGAAGTAGCTTGCAGCAGGAATTCTGTCCCTCACCTTTGGGCACATGCGCAGGAGGACTGACCTCTCATCCGGATACTTCTCCAGTCTCCAGGGTCCCTTACTGGAGGATTTCCTGAGCACCAGCCAGCAGCGGCGGTAGATCTGCAGATAAGAGGGTCACAGGTTACACAGAGCGGGGGATCCCAGGAGACGATGGCTTCCTATACTGGTGGCAGAAGGGGTTAAAAGGGAACCAGTCAGCATGATGCCTGCCACCCACAACCACTTATTGGACTCAATGGGCGAAGTGGAGACCAGGTAAAGGGGCCCGTGTGATGTTCACCAAGACGTTTAACCAGCTGTGCGCCGTGATGCCAAGTGCCCCATGGACGCTAATTCACTTGAGGAAACACACGTGAGTAATAAACGCGCAGCACAGCGGTAACTAACCGGACTCCGATCACACAGCTCCGCGCCCCCAGCGCTCCCGTCACACAGCTCCGCGCTCCCGTCACACAGCTCCGCACCCCCGGCTCTCCCGTCACACAGCTCCGCACCCCCGGCTCTCCCGTCACACAGCTCCGCGCCCCCAGCGCTCCCGTCACACAGCGCGGCACCTCCAGCGCGGCACCCCCAGCGCTCCCGTCACACAGCGCGGCACCCCCAGCGCTCCCGTCACACAGCGCGGCACCCCCAGCGCTCCCGTCACACAGCGCGGCACCCCCAGCGCTCCCGTCACACAGCGCGGCACCCCCAGCTCTCCCGTCACACAGCGCGGCACCCCCAGCGCTCCCGTCACACAGCTCCGCACCCCCGGCGCTCCCGTCACACAGCTCCGCGCCCCCGGCTCTCCCGTCACACAGCTCCGCGCCCCCGGCGCTCCCGTCACACAGCGCGGCAACCCCAGCGCTCCCGTCACACAGCGCGGCACCCCCAGCGCTCCCGTCACACAGCGCGGCACCCCCAGCGCTCCCGTCACACAGCGCGGCACCCCCAGCGCTCCCGTCACACAGCGCGGCACCCCCAGCGCTCCCGTCACACAGCGCGGCACCCCCAGCGCTCCCGTCACACAGCTCCGCACCCCCAGCGCTCCCTTCACACAGCTCCGCACCCCCAGCGCTCCCGTCACACAGCGCGGCACCCCCAGCGCTCCCGTCACACAGCTCCGCACCCCCAGCGCTCCCTTCACACAGCTCCGCACCCCCAGCGCTCCCTTCACACAGCTCCGCACCCCCAGCGCTCCCGTCACACAGCGCGGCACCCCCAGCGCTCCCGTCACACAGCGCGGCGCCCCCAGCGCTCCAGTCACACAGCGCCGCGCCCCCAGCGCTCCAGTCACACAGCGCGGCGCCCCCAGCGCTCCCGTCACACAGCTCCGTACCCCCAGCAATCCCGTCACACAGCTCCGCACCCCCAGCGCTCCCGTCACACAGCGCGGCACCCCCAGCGCTCCCGTCACACAGCGCGGCACCCCCAGAGCTCCCGTCACACAGCGCGGCACCCCCAGCGCTCCCGTCACACAGCTCCGCACCCCCAGCGCTCCCGTCACACAGCTCTGCATCCCCAGCGCTCCCGTCACACAGCTCCGCGCCCCCAGCGCTCCCGTCACACAGCTCCGCGCCCCCAGCGCTCCAGTCACACAGCGCGGCACCCCCAGCGCTCCAGTCACACAGCGCGGCACCCCCAGCGCTCCCGTCACACAGCGCGGCACCCCCAGCGCTCCCGTCACACAGCGCGGCACCCCCAGCGCTCCCGTCACACAGCGCGGCACCCCCAGCGCTCCCGTCACACAGCGCGGCACCCCCAGCGCTCCCGTCACACAGCTCTGCATCCCCAGCGCTCCCGTCACACAGCTCCGCGCCCCCAGCGCTCCCGTCACACAGCTCCGCGCCCCCAGCGCTCCAGTCACACAGCGCGGCACCCCAGCGCTCCAGTCACACAGCGCGGCACCCCCAGCGCTCCCGTCACACAGCGCGGCACCCCCAGCGCTCCCGTCACACAGCTCCGCACCCCCAGCGCTCCCGTCACACAGCTCCGCATCCCCAGTGCTCCCGTCACACAGCTCCGCGCCCCCAGCGCTCCCGTCACACAGCTCCGCATCCCCAGCGCTCCCGTCACACAGCTCCGCGCCCCCAGCGCTCCCGTCACACAGCTCCGCATCCCCAGCGCTCCCGTCACACAGCTCCGCGCCCCCAGCGCTCCCGTCACACAGCGCGGCACCCCCAGCGCTCCCGTCACACAGCTCCGCACCCCCAGCGCTCCCTTCACACAGCTCCGCACCCCCAGCGCTCCCGTCACACAGCGCGGCACCCCCAGCGCTCCCGTCACACAGCGCGGCACCCCCAGCGCTCCCGTCACACAGCGCGGCACCCCCAGCGCTCCCGTCACACAGCGCGGCACCCCCAGCGCTCCCGTCACACAGCTCCGCACCCCCAGCGCTCCCGTCACACAGCTCCGCATCCCCAGTGCTCCCGTCACACAGCTCCGCGCCCCCAGCGCTCCCGTCACACAGCTCCGCATCCCCAGCGCTCCCGTCACACAGCTCCGCGCCCCCAGCGCTCCCGTCACACAGCTCCGCACCCCCAGCAATCCCGTCACACAGCTCCGCTCCCCCAGCGCTCCCGTCACACAGCGCGGCACCCCCAGCGCTCCCGTCACACAGCGCGGCACCCCCAGCGCTCCCGTCACACAGCGCGGCACCCCCAGCGCTCCCGTCACACAGCGCGGCACCCCCAGCGCTCCCGTCACACAGCTCCGCACCCCCAGCGCTCCCGTCACACAGCTCCGCATCCCCAGCGCTCCCGTCACACAGCTCCGCGCCCCCAGCGCTCCCGTCACACAGCTCCGCGCCCCCAGCGCTCCCGTCACACACAAGTACTTGCTGCTGATCATTGAAACAAAGAAAAGCTGCGGCTGATCCCTGACACATAGAAGGGCTCCCTATTAATCACTGAAACCTTTAATAACTTGCTGCTGATCTGTGATACAGAGAATAAAAATCTCTGCTGATCCATAAGAAACAGAAGAACTCATTGCTGATCATGGACACATGGAAGAACCGGCTGCAGATCGTGAGCAAACAGAAAAGCACAACTCCCTGCTGATCTCTTCAAGAACCACTACTACCCTCAAAATATATAACACTTGTGCAGTGTCCGTACACAGGGGGCTCCGTGTCGGGGCGCAGCGTCCATACACAGGGGGCCCCGTGTTGGGGTGCAGTGTCCATACACAGGGGGCTCGGTGTTGGGGCGCAGTGTCCGTACACAGGGGGCTCGGTGTTGGGGCGCAGAGTCCGTACACAGGGGGCTCGGTGTTGGGGCGCAGAGTCCGTACACAGGGGGCTCGGTGTTGGGGCGCAGTGTCCGTACACAGGGGGCCCCGTGTTGGGGCGCAGTGTCCGTACACAGGGGGCCCCGTGTTGGGGCGCAGTGTCCGTACACAGGGGGCCCCGTGTTGGGGCGCAGTGTCCGTACACAGGGGGCCCCGTGTTGGGGCGCAGTGTCCGTACACAGGGGGCCCCGTGTTGGGGCGCAGTGTCCGTACACAGGGGGCCCCGTGTTGGGGCGCAGTGTCCGTACACAGGGGGCCCCGTGTTGGGGCGCAGTGTCCGTACACAGGGGGCTCGGTGTTGGGGCGCAGCGTCCATACACAGGGGGCTCGGTGTTGGGGTGCAGTGTCCATACACAGGGGGCTCGGTGTTGGGGCGCAGTGTCCATACACAGGGGGCTCGGTGTTGGGGTGCAGTGTCCGTACACAGGGGGCTCGGTGTTGGGGCGCAGTGTCCATACACAGGGTGTTGGGGTGCAGTGTCCATACACAGGGGGCTCGGTGTTGGGGCGCAGTGTCCATACACAGGGTGTTGGGGCGCAGTGTCCATACACAGGGTGTTGGGGTGCAGTGTCCATACACAGGGGGCTCGGTGTTGGGGTGCAGTGTCCTTACACAGGGGGCTCGGTGTTGGGGTGCAGTGTCCATAGGGGGCTCGGTGTTGGGGTGCAGTGTCCGTACACAGGGGGCTCGGTGTTGGGGCGCAGCGTCCATACACAGGGGGCTCGGTGTTGGGGTGCAGTGTCCATACACAGGGGGCTCGGTGTTGGGGCGCAGTGTCCATACACAGGGGGCTCGGTGTTGGGGTGCAGTGTCCGTACACAGGGGGCTCGGTGTTGGGGCGCAGTGTCCATACACAGGGGGCTCGGTGTTGGGGTGCAATGTCCGTACACAGGGGGCTCGGTGTTGGGGTGCAGTGTCCGTACACAGGGGGCTCGGTGTTGGGGTGCAGTGTCCATAGGGGGCTCGGTGTTGGGGCGCGCACCGGGAGGTGTATGGAGGGTGGGGCCCCAGGATTCGGATACACACCCCGAGTTTCCTGCTCTTCATCCGCACGTAGCCCTGTCTGACGATGTCCGTGGAGCTGGAGGCCATGACGCAGCTGCACCGGCCCGGCTCTCCTCATCCTCCTCTCGGCTCCGCTCCTGTCACTGCCCGGTTCCCCCTCCAATAACCAGTGGACAAATCCATGGATCCCAAGGCCAGGGGAGGACCGGCGCAAACCATTACACGAGACGGGGAGGAGCATCCAGGCGGCTCCATTCAGACAGTCAAACATCGGCTCGGCCACATCCATAGCGAGGAGGGAGGGTGAGAAGCGGGAGGCATAGAGACCTATAGAGCAGATATATATATATACACCCGACACCTATAGAGCAGATATATATATATATATATACACCCGACACCTATAGAGCAGATATATATATACACCCGACACCTATAGAGCAGATATATATATATATATACACCTGACACCTATAGAGCATATATATATATATATATATATATATACACACCCGACACCTATAGAGCAGATATATATATATATATACACCCGACACCTATAGAGCAGATATATATATACACCCGACACCTATAGAGCAGATATATATATATATATACACCCGACACCTATAGAGCATATATATATATACACCTGACACCTATAGAGCAGATATATATATACACCCGACACCTATAGAGCAGATATATATACACCTGACACCTATAGAGCAGATATATATATATATACACCCGACACCTATAGAGTTTATATGGATATACACCTATAGAATATGTGTGTGTAGACACCTATAGCATATATATGGACAGACAGACACCTCTAGAGTATACACGCTACTTACAAAAAGTTAGGGATATTTGGCTTTTCGGTGAAATTAATGGAAAATGTAAGAAGTTCCGGCTCCAGTGATGTTATGTGATGAAAGTCGGGCATGAAGCAGAAGCAGTAATTCCTCATCTCAAACAATTTATTATAACAGCCGGCCCCAGTGCTGGGTACACCGCCACCAAATGTCAGTGTCTTGGTGAAGCTGCCTTTAATTAAAGCAGTTAAAGGGAACCTGTCACCGGGATTTTGTGCATGGAGCTGAGGACATGGGTTGCTAGATGGCCGCTAGCACACCCGTAATACCCAGTCCCCATAGCTCTGTGTGCTTTTATTGTGTAAAAAACTGATTTGATACATTTGCAAATTAACCTGAGATGAGTCCAGCACCGCCCCGAATCCTCAGAATCTCCTCCTTGCTCCCCGACGTCATAAAGCCAGAGCGCCGTAATCTCGAGATGCGTGAGCTGGCACATGCGCAAGGGCGTCATAGTGTTCCTTCCCTGTAGCCTCAGGGAAGGAACTGCGCATGTGCTAGCTCACGCATCGTGAGATTACGGCGCTCTAGCTTTATGACGTTGGGGAGCAAGGAGGAGATTCTGAGGATTTGGGGCGGTGCTGGACTCCTTCACGCTGGACTCATCTCAGGTTAATTTGCAAATTTATCAAATGGTTTTTTTTACACAATAAAAGCACACAGAGCTATGGGGACTGGGTATTGTGGATGTGCTAGCGGCCATCTAACAGCCCGTGTCCTCAGCTCTATACCCCAAATCCCGGTGACAGGTTCCCTTTAAGAGATACACTATGGTGCTCCAAATCAAGGTACCCCAAGGGGTTAATATCCGCGTGTGGCAGACATACACTGACACAAAGGCAGGTCAAAGACAGACTCTCCTTATTACAATGAGTAAGGCAGTTTATACATCCTCGGGGGAGGGGCTGCATCCCCTTTTGAGGCTAATTCCATTATTTCATTGGCTTAGAACAGGCATCCTCAATCTGCGGCCCTCCAGCACTACAACTCCCACAATGCCCTGCTGTAAGCTGATACCTGTAGGCTGTTCGGGCATGCTGGGAGTTGTAGTTTTGCAACAGCTGGAGGGCCGCAGTTTGAGGATGCCTGGCTGAGAAGGTAAAGCAGATCAGATAACACTTGGCTTCTTGATATTCACACTTCTCTTTCAGTCTCAGGAACTTGTCTGTGGCCTTGAGCATCAATTCCATCTTGACAACAACGTCGCCTTAGGGTCCATTCACACGTCCGTAGTGTATTGCGGATCCGCAGGACACCCGGCCGGCACCCCCATAGAACTGCCTACAAGAATAGGACATGTTCTATTTTATTGCGTTCCGGAAATGCAGATACGGACCGCACACTGTGTGCTCTCCGCATCCTTTCCTGCCCCATAGAGAATCAATGGGTCCACACCCATTCCGGATAATTGCGGAACGGGTGCGGACACATTCTACGGACGTGTGAATGGACCCTTATCGTCCGCTGAGGCACGGCATCCTACTCTTCTTGAAGGGCGGCCCTCAGGTCATTGAGGTTCTGAGGTACAGAGTTACGAGCCTCTACGCTGGTGCATTGTCCTCCATGAAGATGACATTAGGCCGGTGTTGTTCCTACAGAGGCACGATGACTGGAGTAATGATGTCCTTCAGGTGGTCTGGGCTGTCACTGGACCATTCACAGTGTAGGGCAGGTCTGTATGGACTAGAGACACCTGCTGCCCGCACTGTGACACCACCAAAGGCTCGTCTGGTGACCACAGTGGCTGATGCACAGCGCTCTCCTTGACGTCTCCATCATCGTTGGCGCCATCATTTCTGCTCAGTGTGAATGGACTTTCATCAGTGAACAGCACTGGTCCCTCGTCCAGCGTAGACGCTCCCTGGCCCATGCAGGACGATGACGCGTGTGCCTGGTGGTGCGGTCAGGTACCTTGCAGGTCGTCCAGCACACAGACCACAATGATGTAAATGGTGTGGAATGGTCTGACGTGACACTTGGTGCCTCTCGCCTCCCTGTGCCTGGAGTTCTGTGGCATTCACCATCCGGTTCCTCAGGGCATGGTTCACCATGAAGCGGTCATCAGGGTGGGATGTGGCCAAAGGACGTCCACTTCTCTGCCTTTCTGTGACTCTTCCAGTCTCTCTGATACAACCTGCTGAGGACTCTCTGTGGCTCAGGGGCCACTTCCATCTGAGAACATCCTGCTTGAAGCCTCGCAATGGTGAGGGGCTGTTCATTAATTGTTAGGCGCCGTCTTGGTCTCATGATGACAAAATGTGAGCAGCATGATGAGATCCACTGAGACGTCCACGAAGAATGAGATAGTGGCACCATTCAGGTTAGCAGGACCCTTCTGTCGGGCCAAGGTCCTGGAGGGAGAGGGCGGGTGGGGATCACCACAAACGCCATTGAAAAGAAATGTTCCCTCAGGTTTCCTTTAGGCCACTTCTCAGCGAAGCCTTCTGGATTTTTTTTTTAGCTTCTAGAGAGCATCAGAGACACGTCTGCTCACATAGCTAGGCTTCTCCCCCAGAGCTTCAGAGACATGTCTGCTCATATAGCTAGGCTCCTCCCCCAGAGCTTCAGAGACAGTCTACTCACATAGCTAGGCTCCCCCAGAGCATCAGAGACACGTCTGCTCACATAGCTAGGCTTCTCCCCCAGAGCTTCAGAGACAGTCTGCTCATATAGCTAGGCTCCTCCCCCAGAGCTTCAGAGACATGTCTACTCAGTCTCCCCCAGGGCTTCAGAGATACGTCTGCTCATATAGCTAGGCTCCCCCAGAGCTTCAGAGACATGTCTGCGCACATAGCTCGGCTCCTCCCCCAGAGCTTCAGAGACATGTCTGCTCTCATAGCTAGGCTCCTCCCCCAGAGCTTAAGAGACATGTCTACTCAGTCTCCCCCAGGGCTTCAGAGACACGTCTGCTCATATAGCTAGGCTCCTCCCCCAGAGCTTAAGAGACATGTCTACTCAGTCTCCCCCAGGGCTTCAGAGACATGTCTGCTCACATAGCTCGGCTCCTCCCCCAGAGCTTCAGAAACACGTCTGCTCATATAGCTAGGCTCCCCCAGAGCTTCAGAGACATGTCTGCTCACATAACTCGGCTCCTCCCCCAGAGCTTCAGAGACATGTCTGCTCACATAGCTCGGCTCCTCCCCCAGAGCTTCAGAGACATGTCTGCTCACATAGCTAGGCTCCTCCCCCAGAGCTTCAGAGACGCATCTCACATAGCTAGGCTCCTCCCCCAGAGCTTCAGAGACATCTTCTAACATAGCTAGGCTCCTCCCCCAGAGCTTTAGAGACGCATCTCACATAGCTAGGCTCCACCCCCAGAGCTTCAGAGACACATCTGCTCACATAGCTAGGCTCCACCCCCAGAGCTTCTTACTGAGAGATGACAGAGCAGACAACATGAAGGAGGCGGGACCACTTGTTTTTTTTGGTGGTTACAGTAAGACCACCAGATGAATGGGGTGATAATTGAATCTGGAAAAAGTTGTGCTGGGACAGGCATCCTCAAACTGCGGCCCTCCAGCTGTTGTAAAACTATAACTCCCACCATGCCCTGCTGTAGGCTGATACCTGTAGACTGTTCGGGCATGCTGGGAGTTGTAGTTTTGCAACAGCTGGAGGGCCGCAGTTTGAGGATGCCTGTGCTGGGACAAAGACGAGTCTGAACAGACACCTGGGAATGACTCATCTTTATGAGCAGGGACCAAGGGCAAGTGCCCCTTATAAGCCGGGATCACTGGGGGCATGTGCCCATTATAAGTCAGGATCACCGGGGGCCTGGGCCCATTATAAGTCAGGATCACCGGGGGCCTGGGCCCATTATAAGTCAGGATCACCGGGGGCCTGGGCCCATTATAAGTCAGGATCACCAGGGGCCTGGGCCCACTATAAGTCAGGATCACCAGGGGCCTGGGCCCATTATAAGTCAGGATCACCAGGGGCCTGGGCCCATTATAAGTCAGGATCACCAGGGGCCTGGGCCCATTATAAGTCAGGATCACTGGCGGCATGTGCTCATTATAAGTCAGGATCCCCAGGGGCATGGGCCCATTATAAGTCGGCATCTTTGAGGTGAGCACTGGGGTTTCATGGCTAGAAGACTTTGCGGCTGTCTTGTTCAGATGGAACACCAGAGAATGTGTCACCTGTGAGTCACTAGCGGATGATGAGTGGTGTAGTCACCTGTGTGAGGGTTTTTACAGATCACGATTGCGGTATTCCTATATGGTCTTATGATACAGGGGCACCCTGGATGTAACATTCACATACCATGGGGAGGGGCAGATGTGGCGCTGGCACACAGCGATTACTGAGGTGAGGCCCCCATATCCCCGACACCACACAGTCTGTAAAACCAGTTTATTTCCATGAAGTCGGCTGCACTTACAGAAAAGTATAAAAAATAGATAATAGATATAAGGCATTGTGCAGAGCACGTCCCCTATAGAGGGTACGAGGATCCAGCAAGGGGGTTCCTGCAGACCCTACAGAATGTCAGGAGACGTCTGTCTGTATCCTCTGGGGTCATATATGGCACTGAGGCATGCCCACAACCTGATGCAGGTGACTACCATATATATTTATGGGGAGCACGCTGTAGATACTGGAGAAAACCACAGCTTCCTTACCACTAAAGACTTTACTTTTTTTGCTCATCAAAAGTTTAGTTGGCAGACATGGCTTACCTGGAGCGAGCGTGGCCTCACAGAAAACTTATAAAATCTACACCTCACAGATTTAGTTTTCAGTGTGCACCTGGTCACACGCACACCGCGGAGCGCGAGCCTGGTCACACGCACACCGTGGAGCGTGAGCCTGGTCACAAGCAAACCGCGGAGCGCGAGCCTGGTCACACGCACAACCGCGGAGCGCGAGCCTGGTCACACGCACACCGCGGAGCGCGAGCCTGGTCACACGCACACCGCGGAGCGCGAGCCTGGTCACACGCACACCGCGGAGCGCGAGCCTGGTCACACGCACACCGCGGAGCGCAAGCCTGGTCACACGCACACCGCGGAGCGCAAGCCTGGTCACACGCACACCGCGGAGCGCAAGCCTGGTCACACGCACACCACTCATGCTGAAAATGTGTTGGGAGTCCATACTCCATGAAATACTGGTCAGAGGTCTATGGTCCATTATAGATCTATTATACAATGAGGAAGAGAAGTATTTGAACACCCTGCGATTAAGTTCTCCCACTTAGAAATCATGGAGGGTCTGAAATTCACATTGTAGGTACATTCCCACTCTGAGAGACAGAATTGAAAAAAAAATAGACGCCAACTACTACCATGGGCAAGACCAAAGAGCTGTCAAAAGACACCAGAGACAGAATTGTGGACCTCCACAAGGCTGGAAAGGTCTACGGGGCAATTGCCAAGCAGCTTGGTGAAAATAGATCAACTGTTGGAGCAATTGTTAGAAAATGGAAGAGGCTAAAGACGACTGTCAGTCTCCTCGGACTGGGGCTCCATGCAGGATCTCACCTCGTGGGGCATCACTGATGATAAGAAAGGTGAGGAATCAGCCCAGAACTACAAGGGAGGAGCTGGTCAATGACATGAGGAGAGCTGGGACCACAGTGTCAGAGGTCACTGTCGGTGGATCACTAGGCCGTCATGGTTTCAGATCATGCATTGCACGGAAGGTTCTCCTGCTCCAGTCATCACATGTCCAGGTCTGAAGTTTGCCAATGACCATCTGGATGATCCAGAGGAGGCCGGGGAGAAAGTCATGTGGTCAGAGGAGACCAAAGTAGAACTTTTTGGTCTAAACTTCACTCGTTGTGTTTGGAGGAAAAAGAAGAAGGATGAGTTGCATCCCAAGAACACCATCCCTACTGTTAAGCATGGGGGGGGGGGGGGGGTAGCATCATGCTTTGGGGGGCTTTTCTGCGAAGGGGACAGGACGACTGCGCTGTATTAAGGAGAGGATGAATGGGGCCATTTATTGTGAGATTTTGAGCAACAACCTCCTTCCCTCAGTCAGAGCATTGAAGATGGGTCGTGGCTGGGTCTTCCAACATGACAACGACCCGAAGCACACAGCCAGGATAACCAAGGAGCGGCTCCGTAAGAAGCATATCAAGGTTCTGGAGCGGCCTAGCCAGTCTCCAGACCTAAATCCAATAGAACATCTTTGGAGGGAGCTGAAACTCTGTGTTGCTCAGCGACAGCCCCGAAACCTGACAGATGTAGAGGAGATCAGTGTGGAGGAGTCGGCCGAAATCCCTGCTGCCGTGTGCGCAAACCTGGTCAAGAACTGCAGGAGACGTCTGACCTCTGGAACTGCAGACAAAGGCGTCTGGACCAAATATTAACACTGATTGTCTCAGGTGTCCAGATACTTCTGTTCAGCAGCAAGACAAAGACATTCTTTAAAAATCCTACAATGTGATTTCCTGAATTCTTTCTTTTTTTAAATTCTGCCTCTCAGATGGGAATGCACCTCCACTGTGAATGTCAGACCCTCCATGATTTCTAAGTGGGAGAACTTGCAAAACCGCAGGGGGTTCAAATACTTCTGTTCCTCACTGTATTCCTGCTGGGAGTCTATGCTCCATGATATACTGGTCAGAGGTCTATGGTCCATTATGGATCTTCTAGATTAGAGAGTCCATACTACGCTGTACGTTTGATTCACTGCTTGGAATACCATTGGGGCATTATGGATTCTTTACCTGTCGGGGTATGCAGTCCATTATAGTTCTATTGAATACCTGTATATAGTCCCTTAAATAGCAGTTATATACCTGAAGTCCATTATATATTGGTCCTATGGTCAATCCCAGGCATGGGAGGACAATGAGGTGAAGAGTGCAGTGCTGCACCTGTATTACGCCAGTGACTGGGTGCATCGTGGGTAGGGTGCACTGACTGGCAGGGCAGGTAGAGGGTGGTAGGTCCGTCAGCTCTCCATCCGGGGACTGATAGAGCAGGGTGTCCTCCATGTATGACCACGATGAAGGTGCAGGTGGAGGACACTTCAGTGCGACACTGACAGACGCTCCTCATCCTCTTGGATATCAATCCTCTCAGACTAGGACAGACACTTCTATGGCACTTGGATCTGAAGATCATCCTCGTCAGGGTCACTTCCGATCTCCCCGGTGTCATCATTTCCAAATCGTGAAGTGCGCAGCTTCCCGAACAAGGGAGGATTCTGCTGCCGCCGTAGCCTGCGGGAAACAGACAGCGACTATGGGGTTAATGCAGAGGTCAGGGCCCGATCATAACATGATACTCTGATATTGATGGCCTATCCATTGGCAGGGGTCCGACAACCAGGACCCCCGCTGGTCAGCTGTGTGAGGAGGCCTTGGCACTTGGTGAGCGCAGCGGCCTCCTCTCAGCTTACCAACCACAGCACCGTCCACTAGAGGCCACGCTTGGTACATAGACTCTCTGTATATGTATTTAGAGACACAGTGTATATTAAGGGTTAAACACAGAACGTGAAAAGTAAACCAAGATCAAACCGACGATAAAACTGAAATCCACGCTGCAGGAAGACTAAGTGTGACCCCGACCTCCATAAGTACATGTCCTATAAGAGCAGTGTGAACCCGTCCACGTAGAGGGGAGATACCCCGACCTCCATAAGCACATGTCCTATAAGAGCAGTGTGAACCCGTCCACGTAGAGGGGAGATATCCCGACCTCCAGCAGTACATGTCCTATAAGAGCAGTGTGAACCCGTCCACGTAGAGGGGAGATATCCCGACCTCCAGCAGTACATGTCCTATAAGAGCAGTGTGAACCCGTCCACGTAGAGGGGAGATACCCCGACCTCCAGCAGTACATGTCCTATAAGAGCAGTGTGAACCTGTCCACGTAGAGGGGAGATATCCCGACCTCCAGCAGTACATGTCCTATAAGAGCAGTGTGAACCTGTCCACGTAGAGGGGAGATACCCCGACCTCCAGCAGTACATGTCCTATAAGAGCAGTGTGAACCTGTCCACGTAGAGGGGAGATACCCCGACCTCCAGCAGTACATGTACTATAAGAGCAGTGTGAACCTGTCCACGTAGAGGGGAGATACCCCGACCTCCAGCAGTACATAATCTGTAAGAGCAGTGTGAACCCGTCCACGTAGAGGGGAGATACCCCGACCTCCATAAGTACATGTACTATAAGAGCAGTGTGAACCTGTCCACGTAGAGGGGAGATATCCCGACCTCCAGCAGAACATGTCCACGTAGAGGGGAGATATCCCGACCTCCAGCAGTACATGTACTATAAGAGCAGTGTGAACCCGTCCACGTAGAGGGGAGATACCCCGACCTCCATAAGTACATGTACTATGAGAGCAGTGTGAACCTGTCCACGTAGAGGGGAGATACCCCGACCTCCAGCAGAACATGTCCACGTAGAGGGGAGATATCCCGACCTCCAGCAGTACATGTACTATAAGAGCAGTGTGAACCCGTCCACGTAGAGGGGAGATACCCCGACCTCCATAAGTACATGTACTATGAGAGCAGTGTGAACCTGTCCACGTAGAGGGGAGATACCCCGACCTCCAGCAGAACATGTCCACGTAGAGGGGAGATATCCCGACCTCCAGCAGTACATGTACTATAAGAGCAGTGTGAACCCGTCCACGTAGAGGGGAGATACCCCGACCTCCATAAGTACATGTACTATGAGAGCAGTGTGAACCTGTCCACGTAGAGGGGAGATACCCCGACCTCCATAAGTACATGTACTATGAGAGCAGTGTGAACCTGTCCACGTAGAGGGGAGATACCCCGACCTACATAAATACATATCCTATAGGAGCAGTGTGAACCCATCCACGTAAAGGGGAGATACCCCGACCTCCAGCAGAACATGTCCACGTAGAGGGGAGATATCCCGACCTCCAGCAGAACATGTCCACGTAGAGGGGAGATACCCCGACCTCCAGCAGAACATGTCCACGTAGAGGGGAGATACCCCGACCTCCAGCAGAACATGTCCACGTAGAGGGGAGATATCCCGACCTCCAGCAGAACATGTCCACGTAGAGGGGAGATACCCCGACCTCCAGCAGTACATGTCCTATAAGAGCAGTGTGATAGATATATATATTTAGATAGACAGCTGACACATATACGTAGGTAGGTCCCAGCATGCACCTGGACTGTAGATGCTCCACTTGAACCTGCAGGTTTTCATTCAGCTCGGTTTGTTCATCGAGGGATCTCTGTAATTTGCGCGTCTGATTCTGCGTCTCATCCAACTGCAATGAGAGATTCATCGAAGGATCTGAGACATCAGCAGAAAGGATCCCAACCCCCAGGGAGTGTATTAGGCATGATAAAGAGGCAGGTTGTCAGCGGTATTAGATGTTCCTGTAGTCTAAGGTGTGTGGATCTCATGTCTGATCACGTCATTACATCAGTGATGTCATCAGCAGGGGGCGGGGCCGACAACCTCTCACACGATATACAGGCAGGTTGTCAGCAGTAATAGATGTTCCTATAGTCTAAGGTGTGTGGGTCTCATGTCCGATCACATGTCATTATATTAGTGATGTCATCAGCAGGGGCGGGGCTGTGAAGGTGTGGGCGGGGTCTAGTAGTGGCAGGTCTTGGCTTTGGACATGCTTGCTTCTGGTTCCTGCCCTCTGGTCATCCACCATGTTACCTGGTCCTCTGCCTGCCCCAGCTCCTTCTTCAGCTCCTCCACCCGGAGGCGCAGTTTCTTCACCTCCCCCTCCAGCTGCTCCAGGCGGCGGCCGGCGTGGGCGAGCTCTGCGGACTTTTCATGATGCTGCTTCTTCAGCTTGGTGTGATTATGCCGCAGGTCGGAGAGCTCCTAGTGAGAACAGGAAACATGGAGGGGATGTCACCTGAGCGCACAGACGTGGCAGGTCCAGGTCACAGGAGGGGACACCGGGGAGAGGCCTCCCCGAACAGGAGGCGTCGGGGGAGGGGGTCTCCCCGTACAGGAGGCGTCGGGGGTCTCCCCGTACAGGAGGCGTCGGGGGAGGGGGTCTCCCCGTACAGGAGGCGTCGGGGAGGGGGTCTCCCCGTACAGGAGGTGTCGGGGGTCTCCCCGTACAGGAGGCGTCGGGGGAGGGGGTCTCCCCGTACAGGAGGTGTCGGGGGAGGGGGTCTCCCCGAACAGGAGGCGTCGGGGGAGGGGGTCTCCCCGTACAGGAGGTGTCGGGGGTCTCCCCGTACAGGAGGCGTCGGGGGAGGGGGTCTCCCCGTACAGGAGGCGTCGGGGGAGGGGGTCTCCCCGTACAGGAGGTGTCGGGGGTCTCCCCATACAGGAGGCGTCGGGGGAGGGGGTCTCCCCGTACAGGAGGCGTCGGGGAGGGGGTCTCCCCGTACAGGAGGTGTCGGGGGAGGGGGCCTCCCCGAACAGGAGGTGTCGGGGGAGGGGGCCTCCCCGAACAGGAGGTGTCGGGGGAGGGGGCCTCCCCGAACAGGAGGTGTCGGGGGAGGGGGCCTCCCCGAACAGGAGGTGTCGGGGGAGGGGGCCTCCCCGAACAGGAGGTGTCGGGGGAGGGGGCCTCCCCGAACAGGAGGTGTCGGGGGAAGGGGTCTCCCCGTACAGGAGGTGTTGGGGGAGGGGTCTCATGCATGAAGGGGGGCTCATGCACCTTGTTCTTCTCGAAGAGCTCTGCCTGGATGGTCTTGAGGTCGGAGTCCAGGGCACTGACAGTCTGTCTTCTCTTCCGAGTCAGAATCTCCTCCAGATCCTGGATCTGAAGCCGCAGCTTCTTGTTCTCTCGCTCCAGGTTGAGTTTCTCGGTCTCCAGTCGCTCGCGCCGTCCCCACTCCTCTGCGTTCTCCGCCTGGAGCCCCTCCATCTATACAGACCATATAGAGACTTACAAAAGGCACAACAGGAGACAGGGTGATAATGGGGAGAAGAGTGGACAGGTACCTCCGCCCGCAGGTCCGCCAGCTTCTTATCCATGCTGCAGCGCACCCCAAGCTCGTCCTGCAGATCTTCAGAGATCCGACCCAACTCATCCTGGTGCCGGTCCCTGAGGAGGGTGAGCTGGAGAAACAGGGTCAGCCTCTATTATACAGCCTCCAATCACTAGGTGACCCCACCCATGTATGACAGCTCCATCCCCCAGCCTCCTTGCTATACACCCACTGCCCCGCCACCATCATCACCAGATGTCACCACCCTCCCGTCACATTCCTCGGCCCCCTGACTATACACCCACAGCCCATCCCCCATCACATTCCTCTGCCCCCTGACTATACACCCACAGCCCATCCCCCATCACATTCCTCAGCCCCCTGACTATACACCCACAGCCCATCCCCCATCACATTCCTCAGCCCCCTGACTATACACCCACAGCCCATCCCCCATCACATTCCCCAGCCCCCTGACTATACGCTGATATAAGCCCACACATCCCATATCCCAAGCTCCTGACTACACATTCATATAGCCCCGCCCCCACATCATGGCCATGGCGCTGGATGGAGGTCTGTTACCTGGGTGACGGCCTCCTGTCTTGACTTGTTCAGCTCCTCACATTTCATCCTCCACTGGCTGACCTCGGCCTCCATCTTCTCCAGACTCTTACTTAGAAGCATCTTGTCTCTATACAGATAGGGAACATTATATACGTAACACCATGCAGAAGGGACATCAGTGACGCCTATAGGACAGCTCCTCCCGTATAGGGCTCCTCCCGAATAGGGCTTATATACAAACATACACAGTGACCTCTAAAGACTGTATATAACTATACAGTCCCAATACACACTCCCACAAACAAGCTCTATATACACAGATACATCCCATATAGGACTAGGGATGAGTGAACTTCTGTTTTCAGGTTCGACGTACAAGGTTCGGGTTATCTAAGAATTCCGCTATGGATTCCATTACCACGGATGAAAACACAAGTTTGTATATCCCTATATAGGACATACAGCTATATACAGAGATACATCCCATATAGGACCTATACAGGCTATATACAGAGATACATCCCATATAGGACCTATACAGGCTATATAGAGATGCATCCCATATAGGACCTATACAGGCTATATACAGAGATACATCCCATATAGGACCTATACAAGCTATATACAGAGATACATCCCTATATAGGACATACAGCTATATACATAGATACATCCCATATAGGACCTATACAGGCTATATACATAGATACATCCCATATAGGACATATACAGGCTATATACAGAGATACATCCCATATAGGACCTATACAGGCTATATACAGAGATACATCCCATATAGGACCTATACAAGCTATATACAGAGATACATCCCATATAGGACCTATACAGGCTATATACATAGATACATCCCATATAGGACATATACAGGCTATATACAGAGATACATCCCATATAGGACCTATACAGGCTATATACAGAGATACATCCCATATAGGACCTATACAAGCTATATACAGAGATACATCCCATATAGGACCTATACAGGCTATATACAGAGATACATCCCATATAGGACCTATACAAGCTATATACAGAGATACATCCCATATAGGACCTATACAGGCTTTATACAGAGATACATCCCATATAGGACCTATACAGGCTATATACAGAGATACATCCCATATAGGACCTATACAAGCTATGTACAGAGATACATCCCATATAGGACCTTTCCCGTTTCGTCCTCCGGCAGCACAGAATGGGTTAACCTCGTCGTCATCTTTTCCAGGACCGCCCACCTAGAACATATTAATTGACAATTAATCAATCAATTCACTCTCCTATAAGGTCTCCTCCTCCACAATGCCTCCTTGTGTTTTTTTTTTGTCCTCATCTGAGGATGAAGCCCACCGATATTGTGCGGCCGTTATGCCTTGTTGTGACAAGGTGCAAGGCCTCAGAATGGGGATAGCCATGTGTGTCCTGGCTCCATGTCTGACCCGCTAAGCGCCCTTAGATCGGGGATTGAACTAGCAGTTGCTAACCTCCTCAGTCCAGCGCTTCCTGGCATCGATCCAAGTCTAAAGGGCCCATTCAAGCACGACTACCTGTGGACGCAGCTGCACGTGGCGCAGGAGAGATGCGAGGAGTATGAAGCGGCCGTCAGCCATTGAAGAAGCCGCAGTACCTGCTTGGGAAGCGCCGGTGCCGATACTTCCGGTTTGGTGGAACGCATGTGGAACGCAGGCGCAGTGCGTCTGACGTCATCTAAAGCGGCCTCTGCCCCGATCTGGCGCCAAATTTGAATTTAAAAGAGCGGTGTTGCTGAGCTTCGGTGCCTGTTGTGCCTGGCAGCCGAGCTCTAGCGTTTTAAAGGTATAGGCCTGTCCTATTGTCAGGCAAACCTTTTGATAATATGGGAACCTGGATGTTTCTGAAGTCTGCAGCATATTCTGTGTTTAATGCTCTGTTTTCTTCATTCAGATGTCCAGCGCGTCCGGCAGAGGAGAAAAAAGTTCCCGCAAAAGCAGGCACAGGATGTGTCAGTCATGCGAGCAGCCACTCCCAGATGACTTCCCTCAGGATCTCTGCATAAGGTGCCATCGGGATACCCAGGAACCCTCGCCGCCAAGGAAAAAACGGAGGTCTAGCTCACCCCTCTGCATTTCCTGTCTTCAATCCCTACCGGATGATCACGCCACTAATATATGTGAGCAATGTTCTCACCCTGATGGTTCTTCGGATGACGAAACGAGCAAGATGGTCTCCCTCTTTAAAGCCTTCCTGAAAAAATCCAAGGCAAAGAAAAAGAGTACTAAAAGAAGACCGCGCTCCCCATCCTCATCTGAGAAATCGTCGCGCTCTGAAGGAGAAGTCTCATCCTTTTCGGATTCTCCCGTTATTGAAGATAATTTTTTATTTGACAAAGCAGATACAAATCAGCTTATTAAAGAGGTCAAGAATATTATGGAAGCCAATAAGGAGAAATGCAGCAAACATAATGAAGAGGATCTTTTTTATTTTCCTAAAAAGAAGGCGTCAGTGTTCCCTGGACACCCAGTCCTGGATGCCGTGATGTCTAAAGAATGGGAGCGTCCGGTAGGAAGGATCAACCTAGGATCCAGGTTCAGAAGTGTATACAAAACAGATCCAGCAGAATCATCCTCCTGGGCAACCCCGGCTAAAGTGGACCCGGCTGTAGCTAGATTAGCAAAAAGATCTTTTTTTCCCTCTGATGACTCAGCCCTGTTGAAGGATCCGATGGAGAAGAAGGCTGATGGTCTCCTCAAGAGACAACATACATATCTCGCCTCTCTTAATAAGGCTGCAATGGCGACTGTTCCTGTTGCTCGAGCACTTAGAGTGTGGCTCAGCCATCTGGGCAGGGACATCGAAGATGGAGTACCAAGAGAGGAACTCCTCAAGCAATTGCCTACACTCAAATCATCAGCGGAATTTCTCTGTGACTTCCCGGTTGATACGATACGATTGTGTGCCAAGAACATGGCATTGGCCAACTCGATCCGTAGATCTCTCTGGCTGAAGATCTGGTCTGGTGACGCCTCTTCAAAAAATAACCTATGTGCTCTTCCTTTTGAACCGGGGAAGTTGTTTGGATCACAGTTAGATAAACTGCTGGAAGCTAACAAAGAAGATAAAGCTTTGAATTTTCCGCAACCCAGACGCAGGGACAAAACCAGATTTTTTCGCCCCTATAGGGGACAAGATTCAGGAAGATCAAACTTCAGAGGACGTTCTGGACGGGGGAGATCTGATCGGAAAGCCTGGGCCTCCTCGGAGAAGTCTAAGAGGAAGGGAGAGGACAACAGACCCCCAAAATCCGAGTTTTGACGCCAGAAGACAGAGAGTAGGAGGTCGGTTATCTCTCTTCTACGAAAGCTGGTGTCGCATCACGTCAGACATCTGGGTCCTAGGGATTATAAGAAGAGGTTATCGACTAGAACTCGACTACTTGCCAAGAAACAGATTCGTACTCAGCAAGGGGGAAGATCCACAAGTCTTCCTATTGCTAAAAGAGTTCCTAGACAAAGGGGTTCTGGAGGAAGTCCCAAATTCTCAGAAAAATTCAGGTGTATATTCCAGGATCTTCTGTATTCCAAAAAGAGATGGCAAAAGTCGGTTGATTATAGACCTCCGCTACCTGAATCGTTATATGAAGAAGATCCGCTTCAAAATGGAGACGATAAGATCCATCACAGCGGTTCTCAGGAGGAAGGTGTTTATGGCATCGTTAGACCTAAAGGACGCATACCTCCATGTCCCAATAAGTCAAGAGTCGAGAAAATTCTTAAGACTGGCCATCAGGAGAAATGGGGTGACACTCCACTACCAGTTCAAGGCCCTGCCATTTGGGCTATGTTCAGCCCCAAGAGTCTTTACGAAGATAGCTGTGGTACTTGCAGTAGCACTTCGCCTCCAAGGGGTCCAGATCTTCCCCTACCTGGACGACTGGCTAATTGCAGCCGAGTCGGAAGCCCTGTTACGTTTCCATTTAAAGAAAGCTATAGAACTCCTACAGTCAGTGGGATTCCTAGTGAACTGGGAGAAGTCGGATATCATTCCAGCCACCTCCAAGACCTTTTTGGGCTTCACAATAGACACAAAGGCCATGAAGCTCTATCTCCCCCCCGGGAAGATAAGGACACTGAAGACAGAAATAAAAATATTGATTTCTCTTCATTTCCCATCGGTCCGCAGAGTAATGAGGACACTCGGACATCTCACATCAGTCTCAGATGCTGTTCCCTGGGCGAATATTCACAGCAGAGATCTGCAACAAGATATGCTACAGGCTTGGCGTCGGAACGGGTTCAAGTTGGACGCAAGAATGAGGATAAGACCCTCTACTATCCAGAGTCTCAGATGGTGGTTGCGCACGAGTCATCTGACTATGGGAAAAAGATTTCAGTTCCTCACCCCAGTGATTATCACCACGGATGCTTCCGGTCAAGGATGGGGGGCTCACCTCCAGGACAAATGGGTGCAGGGCCTCTGGTCTTCCAAGGAGAAGATGGAGTCCTCAAACTACAAAGAGATGAAAGCAGTCCTGTTAGCCCTCTACCGGTTCGAAACCTACATATCAGGGAAGCCCGTGCTGATTCGGTCGGACAACCTGTCAACCGTATTTTATCTAAACAAACAGGGTGGGACAAGAAGCTCTCATCTTCTGAAGCTATGCAAGGAAATATTCAAGTGGGCGGAGTTACATCTGCTGGAATTAAAAGCGATGCATATCAGAGCTTGCTACAATACTCGAGCGGACCATCTGAGCAGGAAGACGATCAATCAAGCCGACTGGGAGCTCAACCCAATCATCTTTCATCAGATCATAGCCAGATGGGGGACACCGACCTGGGATCTGATGGCATCAGCAAGAAACAAGAAGCTGGACAGGTTCTGTTCTCTAAACAGTCACGACAACCCCACTGTAGTAGACGCATTTTCTATGAGCTGGAAACATCTGTCGGTCTACATCTTCCCGCCAGTCCCCCTCATCCCGAGAGTCCTGAGGAAAATAGTAGAGGAGAAACCTCAAGCTATAATAATCGCTCCTTTTTGGCCGAGGAGGTCATGGTTCCCACTCCTATTCCAGCTGTCCAAAGGCCACTTCTGGAAACTTCCTCCACGTCCGGATCTTCTGATTCAGAATGGATTGCATCACCAGAGTCTGGGCCATCTACACCTTACTGCTTGGAGGCTGAAAGAAGTAGATTAGAGGGGAAAGGCCTCTCACAGTCAGTTGTTAATACGCTGCTTTCTTCCAGAAAAGATTCTACGAATAGAAAATACGCCAAAATCTGGAGAAGATTTATGTCCTGGATGTCGGAGACTGGCCATAAAAACATTAGCGTTTCCTCCATCCTTCAGTTTCTCCAAGATGGGTTCCAGAAAGGGCTAAAGCCCAATACCCTAAGGTCACATATGACCGCTATTAATTCCATGACTGAGAATAAATACCTCCATCATCCGTTGGTTCTCAGATTTTTTAAGGCGGTCAGAAGACTTAACCCTACGCATAGGAATCCGTTTCCGGTCTGGGATCTCTCCTTGGTTCTGAAGAGGCTGACCCTCTCTCCATTCGAACCATTGGAAGAAGCTGACCTCAAGTGGCTCTCGTACAAAGCACTTTTTCTCACGGCCATCACGTCTGCAAAAAGACTGGGGGAACTCCAAGCTTTATCCTCCAAGTTTCCATACTTACGTTTCCTTCCAGATGGAATATTGCTTCGCACCATGCCATTCTTCGTGCCCAAGGTGCCGTCTTCAGTAAACAGAAATAGAGAAGCGTTCCTTCCAGTATTCTGCCCCGAGCCTCTCAATGAAGAACAGAATCTTTGTCATACCTTGGATGTGAAAAGAGCTTTAGAGATTTATCTCCAAAGAACAGGAGAATTCAGAGGCAGTGAAAACCTGTTCGTCCTTTTCTCTGGTCCAAGGAAAGGACTCTCACCTTCCAAAGATACCCTGGCGAGATGGATAAAGTCCACTATTCTGGAAGCGTATTCACTTGAGGCCATACCTCCTCCATTTCCTGTCAGAGCTCACTCGACCAGAGCCACAGCCACTTCCTGGGCGGAGATGGCACAAGTTCCGATAGAAGAAATCTGCAATGCAGCATCTTGGTCTTCATCGCTCACCTTCGTGAAACACTACCGTCTGGACATCAACGCTAGAAGTTCAGCCTTTGGCACTGGCGTATTGTCGGCAGCTCTTTCTGAAACTCCCCCCCTTTGAGATCTATAAAAATCCCATTCTGTGCTGCCGGAGGACGAAACGGGAAAGGGAAAATTCTTACCGGGATTTTACTTTCCTTGAGTCCGGAGGCAGCACAAGTATACCCTCCCTAATAAATTCTCTTTTTTGGCATCCACTATTTGTCGGAGTCTATTATTTTTAAAACACAAGGAGGCATTGTGGAGGAGGAGACCTTATAGGAGAGTGAATTGATTGATTAATTGTCAATTAATATGTTCTAGGTGGGCGGTCCTGGAAAAGATGACGACGAGGTTAACCCATTCTGTGCTGCCTCCGGACTCAAGGAAAGTAAAATCCCGGTAAGAATTTTCCCTATACAAGCTATATACAGAGATACATCCCATATAGGACCTATACAAGCTATTTACAGAGATACATCCCATATAGGACCTATACAGGCTATGTACAGAGATACATCCCATATAGGACCTATACAAGCTATGTACAGAGATACATCCCATATAGGACCTATACAAGCTATATACAGAGATACATCCCATATAGGACCTATACAAGCTATATACAGAGATACATCCCATATAGGACCTATACAAGCTATATACAGAGATACATCCCATATAGGACCTATACAAGCTATATACAGAGATACATCCCATATAGGACCTATACAAGCTATATACAGAGATACATCCCATATAGGACCTATACAGGCTATATACAGAGATACATCCCATATAGGACCTATACAAGCGATATACAGATAATATATACATCTTAAACACGAGCTTGCACACATAATGTACAGTCATGTGAAAAAATTAGGACACCCTTTGAAAGCATGTGGTTTTTTGTAACATTTTTAATAAAAGGTTATTTCATCTCCGTTTCAACAATACAGAGAGATTAAAGTAATCCGACTAAACAAAGAAAACTGAAGAAAAGTCTTTTCAAGATCTTCTGTAAATGTCATTCTACAAAAATGCCTATTCTAACTGAGGAAAAAGATAGGACACCCTTGCCCCTAATAGCGAGTGTTACCTCCTTTGGCTGAAATAACTGCAGTGAGACGGTTCTTGTAGCCATCTACCAGTCTTCGACATCGTTCTGAGGAAATTTTACCCCACTCCTCAATGCAGAACTTTTTCAGCTGTGAGATGTTTGAGGGGTTTCTTGCACGTACAGCCCTTTTCAAGTCACCCCACAGCATCTCAATGGGATTCAAATCTGGACTTTGACTTGGCCATTCCAGGACTCTCCATTTCTTCTTTTTCAGCCAATCTTTGGTTGATTTACTAGTATGTTTTGGGTCATTGTCATGTTGCATGGTCCAGTTCCGCTTCAGCTTTAATTTTCTAACTGATGGTCTCACATGTTCTTCAAGCACCTTCTGATACACAGTAGAATTCATCGTGGATTCTATGATGGTGAGCTGACCAGGTCCTGCTGCAGCAAAGCAGCCCCAAACCATGACACTTCCACCTCCATGCTTCACAGTTGGTATGAGGTTCTTTTCTTGGAATGCTGTGTTTGGTTTACGCCAAACATGTCCTCTGCTGTTGTGTCCAAATAATTCAATTTTGGACTCATCTGTCCAAAGAACATTATTCCAGAAGTCCTGGTCTTTGTCAACTTTATCTTTGGCAAATGTCAGTCTGGCCTCGATGTTTCTCTTGGAAAGCAAAGGTTTCCTCCTTGCACACCTCCCATGCAAGTTAAACTTGTACAGTCTCTTTCTGATTGTAGAGGCATGTACTTCTACATCAACAGTAGCCAGAGCCTGCTGTAGTTCTCGAGATGACACTTTAGGGTTTTTGGAGACCTCTTTTAGCATCTTGCGGTCTGCTCTTGGGGTGAACTTGCTGGGGCGACCAGTCCTGGGCATGTTGGCAGTTGTTTTGAAAGCCCTCCACTTGTAGACTATCTTCCGGACAGTGGAATGGCTGATTTCAAAATCTTTTGAGATCTTTTTAAATCCCTTCCCAGACTCATAGGCTGCTACAATCTTTTTTCTGAAGTCCTCTGACAGCTCTTTTGCTCTCACCATGGTGCTCACTCTCACTTCAACAGTCAGGAGCACACCAAACTAAATGTCTGAGGTTTAAATAGGGCAAGCCTCATTCAACATGCAGAGTAACGATCTACTAATTATGTGCACCTGGTGTGATATACCTGTGTGAGATCTGAGCCAATTTAAGAGGGAATACATGTGAGGGTGTCCTATCTTTTTCCTCAGTTAGAATAGGCATTTTTGTAGAATGACATTTACAGAAGATCTTGAAAAGACTTTTCTTCAGTTTTCTTTGTTTAGTTGGATTACTTTAATCTCTCTGTATTGTTGAAACGGAGATGAAATAACCTTTTATTAAAAATGTTACAAAAAACCACATGCTTTCAAAGGGTGTCCTAATTTTTTCACATGACTGTATGTAGACACTATGGGGCTCAGATTTACATGCCGGTCTGCGGGGGGGGGGGGGGGGGGGGGCTGGGGGGGGGCTGCGGGGGGCGCAGGCAGAGGGGCTGCGGGGGGCGCAGGCAGGGGGGCTGCGGGGGGCGCAGGCAGAGGGGCTGCGGGGGGCGCAGGCAGAGGGGCTGCGGGGGGCGCAGGCAGAGGGGCTGCGGGGGGCGCAGGCAGAGGGGCTGCGGGGGGGCAGGACTCTACATAACTTTGGCGCTTCCTCCAGCAGGACCGTGCGACAATCTTATATCTACACCAGCTCCCTTGCTGGCATCGAATTAAGTCATTTTGTACACCAAAAACTGGCGTAGAAAATGATGAATGAGACGGACCTGCCGGCCGAGCCTCTTCCCCGCCCGCGCCACGGCCCCTTTTTTTTACGCCTGTCGGCAAAGCGGCGTGGGAAATGTCACAGATTTTGTTGCAAAATGGCTTGCAACAAAATCTGCGACTGACATTGGCCATACATCGTTTCATAAATGGGCCCCTATGTAGACAAGTATGAATAGAGCCGAGACAGAGCCCGTATACGTGTCCTATGGCCGGTACTCACTCTCGCTCCTTTAGAAGAAGCTTCTGACCCTCGTCCAGTCTCAGCTTCAGGGCCGTAATCTTGGGCGCGTCCTCTTCTGCCAGGTCTCGCTCCTCCCAGTGCCGGGGTCTTGGGCTGCGAGACGAGCCTCCGTTGTGTTGCTCCGAGACCTCTGGTTGCAGGTTGCCGTGTAGGTCTGTCTCCTGAAATCAGAATTTGAAGGCTTGTGAGAGCCAAGAGTAGGAGGGAAAGAGGCTTCTGCAGGTTCTAGAGGCGCTACCTGCTCAGTTCATGGGTTCTCCTGTGGTTCCTGCCAAAGCTGCAGATTAGAAATCGGTGACATGATGCACTCTTTCTATTGAGCTATGACTGCAATGGTGAAACCTGCTGATTAAATAAACAGCAATCAATAATGCAGCTTTGGTAGCAACCACAGGAGATGACAGCCACCATAATGGGTGAAAATTAGCTTTTTTCACACTTCTCTGCACCGTCCCAGGGTCCTCAGGGTCTAACCTTGATGTTGACTGGTTTCTCGGTGTCCACATCCCGCACCGGCTCCTCGTTCTCCTGCTCTGTGGTCTCTTTGCCGCGCAGTCTCTCAAGCTCCCGGCAGAGCTGCTCCATTTCGCTGCTGGCCTCCTGACGCTCTCTTTTTAGCGCACTCAGCTCTTTGCTCAGGACTTCCAGTCGCCCGCGGAGCTGCACCCCTTCCTCCCTAGCTTTGTTGCGCTCAGCTCTTACTTTGCTCCACTTCTCTCTCCAGTTGGCGGTGCAGTCCGACCACCAGCGCATAGTCTTCTCCATCTGAGTAGCTCGTGCCCTGGCCTCCTCGAGCTCGCGCTGCCGTAACTCCTCGCGACTCTCCCAGTCTCCGGCAGACATAGGAATAGAAGTCTGGGGAATGGGAGACGGTGGAAGGCTCTTTGGTGAAGGTGTCAGAGAGTCTGAAAGTCGCATCCGTTCGGGCTGTGCACTTCCCAAACTGCAGAGCATCTCTGAGCTTTGTAAGAGCAGAGGGTCGTCCACCAGCCGGGCGCTCGGACCACTGCCCTGACTCATAGTGATGGAGCTGCGCAGGCGCTTACAGGACTGGAAGACAAATGTCTGAGGGGGACAGGCTCCTGGAACTGGAGACGCTGACCCCCCTCAGACAGCAGCAGCACCGTAAATGGACCCTCCGATCAGTTCTAAAAATGCCAGCCGCCCCACATCCTCTGTGTATCAGCTAAAGACATGGAGCATCTCCCAGGCAGGGACTTCCAGGGTGGAGACTCTAATCAGCCCTGTGACAAACAAAAAATATCATTAGCAGAAAGCAGAAGAGGGAGGCAGCGACCACAGATAGCGAGCGGCCGAAAAGAGAGGCCGGAGGGAGGCCGTGACCAGAGAGAGTGAGCGGCTGAGGAGAGAGGAGGCCACGACCAGAGAGAGCGAGCGACTGAGGAGAGAGGAGGCCGCGACCAGAGAGAGTGAGCGGCCGAGGAGAGAGGAGGCCGTGACCAGAGAGAGCGAGCGACTGAGGAGAGAGGAGGCCGCGACCAGAGAGAGTGAGCGGCTGAGGAGAGAGGAGGCCGCGACCAGAGAGAGTGAGCGGCTGAGGAGAGAGGAGGCGGCGACCAGAGAGAGCGAGCGGCTGAGGAGAGAGGAGGCCGCGACCAGAGAGAGCGAGCGGCTGAGGAGAGAGGAGGCCGCGACCAGAGAGAGCGAGCGACTGAGGAGAGAGGAGGCCGCGACCAGAGAGAGCGAGCGACTGAGGAGAGAGGAGGCCACGACCAGAGAGAGCGAGCGACTGAGGAGAGAGGAGGCCACGACCAGAGAGAGAGAGCGTCGGAGGAGAGAGGAGGCCTTGACCAGAGAGAGCGAGCGACTGAGGAGAGAGGAGGCCTTGACCAGAGAGAGCGAGCGACTGAGGAGAGAGGAGGCCTTGACCAGAGAGAGCGAGCGACTGAGGAGAGAGGAGGCCTTGACCAGAGAGAGTGAGCGGCCGAGGAGAGAGGAGGCCTTGACCAGAGAGAGCGAGCGACTGAGGAGAGAGGAGGCCTTGACCAGAGAGAGCGAGCGACTGAGGAGAGAGGAGGCCTTGACCAGAGAGAGCGAGCGACTGAGGAGAGAGGAGGCCTTGACCAGAGAGAGTGAGCGACTGAGGAGAGAGGAGGCCTTGACCAGAGAGAGTGAGCGGCCGAGGAGAGAGGAGGCGGCGACCAGAGAGAGCGAGCGGCTGAGGAGAGAGGAGGCCGCGACCAGAGAGAGCGAGCGGCTGAGGAGAGAGGAGGCCGCGACCAGAGAGAGCGAGCGACTGAGGAGAGAGGAGGCCGCGACCAGAGAGAGCGAGCGACTGAGGAGAGAGGAGGCCACGACCAGAGAGAGCGAGCGACTGAGGAGAGAGGAGGCCACGACCAGAGAGCGCGAGCGACTGAGGAGAGAGGAGGCCTTGACCAGAGAGAGCGAGCGACTGAGGAGAGAGGAGGCCTTGACCAGAGAGAGCGAGCGACTGAGGAGAGAGGAGGCCTTGACCAGAGAGAGCGAGCGACTGAGGAGAGAGGAGGCCTTGACCAGAGAGAGTGAGCGGCCGAGGAGAGAGGAGGCAGAGGGAGGCAGCGACTGCAGATAGTGAGTGGTGGAAAAGAACGAGCGGAGGGAGGCAGCGACCACAAACAATGAGTGGTTGAGGAGAGAAGATGGAGGGAAGCAGAGGGCCGCAGAGGGAGGCTGGGAAGCATCTACACCCCCCACTATGGGGTTCACATACGGTATGCAGACAACTACAGACGGGACCAGGACTGGCAGCGAGACATCGAGGACGTCATCGAGCCCAAGACAAACATCTGCTCAGATTTCCAATGTCTGTTGTGGTTTGGATGCAATGTCTATTATATGTGGAGGCTGTGCCATGGAGGTGACAACACCCCCCAAATATGTATAGAAGAGCAGCTCCGGAAAATGAGAGAAGACGGCCTGGAGAATGTAATGCGACGAGTGAGTGGAGACTGACACAGGATAAACTGCTAGTGATACTTGGTCACTGATCACAAAAGGTGGAGCCCCCTTTATTTTAAAGGGCTTCTGTCATCCCCCAAAAGTCATTATATTTTTGGGCTAATTAAAATCTTTATACTGTGTTTTTCACTATATAGCGCTCTTACCCTTTTCTGTTAGTTTCTTTAAAAACCGCACTTTTATAATATGTAAGTGACCTCTCTACCAGCGAGCAGGGCAGTTACTTGCTGGTGGCCGCCCCCTCCTCCTGGTGATTGGCAGGGCCAGCGAGCGCTCTGCTCCTCCGGCGGGCCCTGCCTGCAATTCAAATCCTGCGCCTGCACCTCATTCCGTGCAGGCGCTCTGAGAGAAGGACGCTCGCTCCCTCAGCACTCCCTCAGTGCGCCTGCGCCGATGACGTCACCTCTAAACCCAAAAGAGAAGACGGGATTTGAATTGCAGACAGGGCCCGCCGGAGGAGCAGCCGCAGGAGGGGGCGGCCACCAGCAAGTAACTGCCCTGCTCGCTGGTAGAGAGGTCACTTATTATAAAAGTGCAGTTTTTAAAGAAACCAACAGAAAAGGGTAAGAGCGCTACATAGTGAAAAACACAGTATAAGGATTTTAATTAGCCAAAAAAAAATAATATATGACTTTTGGGGGATGACAGAAGCCCTTTAAGTTCTGCAGCAGGGTGTATGTGGAGGTCACATAATACTGAGTAGCATCTCCTGCTGCTGCCATACAGGCTGCCCTCTAGCATGGTGGCGGTCATACAGATGCTGGATATCCTCCTGTGGTGGCGGTCATACAGATGCTGGATATCCTCTTATGGTAGCAGTCATACAGAGGCTGGATATCCTCCTGTGGTGGCGGTCATACAGACGCTGGATATCCTCCTATGGTGGAGGTCATACAGATGCTGGATATCCTCCTGTGGTGGCGGTCATACAGACGCTGGATATCCTCCTGTGGTGGCGGTCATACAGATGCTGGATATCCTCCTGTGGTGGCGGTCATACAGACGCTGGATATCCTCCTGTGGTGGCGGTCATACAGATGCTGGATATCCTCCTGTGGTGGCGGTCATACAGATGCTGGATATCCTCATCTGGTCATTCCAAGCTCTTCCATCTTGGAGCCGTAGTTCACACAAGGAGGATGTCGGCTACTGTACATGGGAGATTTGTTGCCTCATCCCGTCCCACAAATTCTCCACAGAAGGATATCCAGCGTCTGTATGACCGCTACCACAGGAGGATATCCAGCCTCTGTATGACCGCCACCACAGGAGGATATCCAGCCTCTGTATGACCGCCACCACAGGAGGATATCCAGCATCTGTATGACCGCCAACCACAGGAGGATATCCAGCCTCTGTATGACTGCTACCATAAGAGGATATCCAGCCTCTGTATGACTGCTACCATAAGAGGATATCCAGCATCTGTATGACCGCCACCACAGGAGGATATCCAGCCTCTGTATGACCATCAACAGGCTATATGGCATAAGGGGAGATGCTAGGCAGTATTATGTGACCTCCATACACTGATCCCTGGTCGTCTTCTCCCCTTTTGAGTTGTAATGTATAGTCTGGGGTAGTAGACAGGGGAGCAGTGTATATACCATTAGGGTGCAGTATACGGTCTGTATAATATAGAGGGGAGGGGTGTATATAACAGCAGGGTGCAGTGTATATAATATCGGGGTGCAGTGTATATAATATCCGGGTGCAGTGGAGCAGTATTCGGGCTGTACCGGACACTTTCCCCGCTTACTGACCTGTAGCCGGATCCCGGGAGCAGCAGAAAACTTCTCAACTTCCCGTGATCCCCGGAGGCCCCGCCCCCCGAGCCGCTTCCTCCCCCGCCCCCACTCCCTCCTGTGGGCGGAGTCCAGTCTCCGAGATTATATAATAATAGGGGTAGTAGTATACAGAGGTGGTGTGTATAGTAATGGGGTGCAGTGTACGGTCTAGGGTGGTATACAGGGGTGCAGTGTACGGTCTAGGGTGGTATACAGGGGTGCGGTGTACGGTCTGAGGTGGTATACAGGGGTGCAGTGTACGGTCTGAGGTGGTATACAGGGGCGCGGTGTACGGTCTGAGGTGGTATACAGGGGTGCGGTGTACGGTCTGAGGTGGTATACAGGGGTGCGGTGTAGGTCTGAGGTGGTATACAGGGGTGCAGTGTACGGTCTGAGGTGGTATACAGGGGTGCAGTGTACGGTCTGAGGTGGTATACAGGGGCGCGGTGTACGGTCTGAGGTGGTATACAGGGGTGCGGTGTACGGTCTGAGGTGGTATACAGGGGTGCGGTGTAGGTCTGAGGTGGTATACAGGGGTGCAGTGTACGGTCTGAGGTGGTATACAGGGGTGCGGTGTAGGTCTGAGGTGGTATACATACAGGGGTGCAGTGTACGGTCTGAGGTGGTGCACAGGGGTGCGGTGTAGGTCTGAGGTGGTACACAGGGGTGCGGTGTAGGTCTGAGGTGGTACACATGGGTGCGGTGTAGGTCTGAGGTGGTATACAGGGGCGCGGTGTACGGTCTGAGGTGGTACACAGGGGCGCGGTGTACGGTCTGAGGTGGCACACAGGGGCGCAGTGTACGTCTGAGGTGGCACACAGGGGCGCAGTGTACGGTCTGAGGTGGTACACAGGGGCGCGGTGTACGGTCTGAGGTGGTACACAGGGGCGCGGTGTACGGTCTGAGGTGGCACACGGGCGCAGTGTACGTCTGAGGTGGTATACAGGGGTGCGGTGTACGGTCTGAGGTGGTACACAGGGGTGCGGTGTACGGTCTGAGGTGGTACACAGGGGTGCGGTGTACGGTCTGAGGTGGTACATAGGGGTGCAGTGTACGGTCTGAGGTGGTACATAGGGGTGCAGTGTACGGTCTGAGGTGGTACATAGGGGCGCAGTGCATGGTCTGGGGTGGTATACAGGGGTACAGTGTACGGTCTGAGGTGGCATACAGGGGTACGGTCTGAGGTGGTATACAGGGGTGCAGTGTACGTTCTGAGGTGGCACACAGAGGTGCGGTGTACGGTCTGAGGTGGCACACAGGGGCGCGGTGTACGGTCTGAGGTGGCACACAGGGGCGCGGTGTACGGTCTGAGGTGGCACACAGGGGCGCGGTGTACGGTCTGAGGTGGCACACAGGGGCACGGTGTACGGTCTGAGGTGGTACACAGGGGCGCGGTGTACGGTCTGAGGAGGCACACAGGGGTGCAGTGTACGGTCTGAGGTGGTATACAGGGGTGCAGTGTACGGTCTGAGGTGGTATACAGGGGTGCAGTATACGGTCTGAGGAGGCACACAGGGGCACGGTGTACGGTCTGAGGTGGCACACAGGAGTGCGGTGTACGGTCTGAGGAGGCACACGGGCGCGGTGTACGGTCTGAGGTGGCATACAGGGGTGCAGTGTACGGTCTGAGGTTGTACATAGGGGGGCAGTGTACGGTCTGAGGTGGTACATAGGGGCGCAGTGCATGGTCTGGGGTGGTATACAGGGGTGCGGTGTACGGTCTGAGGAGGCACACAGGGACGCGGTGTACGGTCTGAGGTGGTATACAGGGGTGCAGTATACGGTCTGAGGTGGTACATAGGGGCGCAGTATACGGTCTGAGGTGGTACATAGGGGCGCAGTGCATGGTCTGGGGTGGTATACAGGGGTGCAGTGTACGGTCTGAGGTGGTATACAGGGGTGCAGTGTACGGTCTGAGGTGGTATACAGAGGTGCAGTGTACGGTCTGAGGTGGTACATAGGGGCGCAGTGCATGGTCTGGGGTGGTATACAGGGGTGCAGTGTATGTGCACTGCAGCAGTGGGACAGAGGCTGGTGGCAGGTGGACCACATCCTATGTGAGGAGGTGCATATGGACCAAGTGACTGCCGGTTTGAGGACGTGTCAAGAGGAAGCCCTGGTTCAGGATGGGCCGAGGAGAGCAACCCTAGCCTCCGCTCTCCATGAGCACCAGGAGTGTATGGAGCATCGGGCTGTGGTGACAGAAGCCACTAAATACTCCGCCTCGCTGTCCCCGCATGGAGGTGATACAACAGCAGGGGGCGCTGTGACTCCTTAACTTTTTTTAGACACTTCTTCTATATAACAATAGTCAGGAATCCAGCGTGACCTCATATAAACTGCAGCTTGTGGGCTGTTCTACCTGCCTCCGGGACAGCAAAGAATCAGTGGAAGCCGAGACCATACTCGTAAGGACTGACCACCTTGTGAGCACCGTGTCCTGTTTACAGGTGAAACGCGAAAAATTAGAATATCGTGAAAAGGTTCAATATTCTCGGCTCAAAGTGTCACCCTCTAGTCGGCTAATTAATCCGTACCCCCCGAGCAAAGGGGACCTGGGATTGTGACTTTGGGGTTTGATAAACTGTAGCCATAATCATCCAGATTATAACAAATAAAGGCTCGGAATATCTCGCTTTGCCTGTAATGAGTCTCACATGTTAGTTTCACCTTTTAACTTGCATTACTGAAATAAATGAACTTTGCACAATATTCAAATTTTTCGAGTTTCACCTGTATACAGCGCTCCTTCAGTTACAGGATGCAGTCTACCATTACCACAGTGTATAACATCCAGCCTCTAGCCGTGCAGTCTACCATTACCACAGTGTATAACATCCAGCCTCTAGCCGTGCAGTCTACCATTACCACAGTATATAACATCCAGCCTCTAGTCATGCAGTCTACCATTACCACAGGTGTATAACATCCAGCCTCTAGTCGTGCAGTCTACCATTACAACAGGTGGATAACATCCAGCCTCTAGCCGTGCAGTCTACCACTACCACAGTGTATAACATCCAGCCTCTAGCCATGCAGTCTACCATTACAACAGGTGGATAACATCCAGCCTCTAGCCGTGCAGTCTACCATTACCACAGTGTATAACATCCATCCTCTAGCCGTGCAGTCTACCATTACCACAGGTGTATAACATCCAGCCTCTAGCCATGCAGTCTACCATTACAACAGGTGTATAACATCCAGCCTCTAGCCATGCAGCCTACCATTATCACAGTGTATAACATCCATCCTCTAGCCGTGCAGTCTACCATCACCACAGTGTATAACATCTATCCTCCAGCCATGCAGTCTACCATTACCACAGTGTATAACATCCAGCCTCTAGCCGTGCAGTCTACCATTACCACAGTGTATAACATCCAGCCTCTAGCCGTGCAGTCTCCCATTACAACAGGTGTATAACATCCAGCCTCTAGCCATGCAGCCTACCATTATCACAGTGTATAACATCCATCCTCTAGCCGTGCAGTCTACCATCACCACAGTGTATAACATCTATCCTCCAGCCATGCAGTCTACCATTACCACAGTGTATAACATCCAGCCTCTAGCCGTGCAGTCTACCATTACCACAGTGTATAACATCCAGCCTCTAGCCGTGCAGTCTACCATTACAACAGGTGTATAACATCCAGCCTCTAGCCATGCAGCCTACCATTATCACAGTGTATAACATCCATCCTCTAGCCGTGCAGTCTACCATCACCACAGTGTATAACATCTATCTTCCAGCCATGCAGTCTACCATTACCACAGTGTATAACATCCAGCCTCTAGCTGTGCAGTCTACCATTATAACAGTGTATAACATCCATCCTCCAGCCATGCAGTCTACCATTACCACAGTGTATAACATCCAGTCTCTAGCCATGCAGTCTACCATTACCACAGTGTATAACATCCATCCTCCAGCCATGCAGTCTACCATTACAACAGGTGTATAACATCCAGCCTCTAGCCATGCAGCCTACCATTATCACAGTGTATAACATCTATCCTCCAGCCATGCAGTCTACCATTACCACAGTGTATAACATCCAGCCTCTAGCCGTGCAGTCTACCATCACCACAGTGTATAACATCCAGCCTCTAGCCGTGCAGTCTACCATTACCACAGTGTATAACATCTATCCTCCAGCCATGCAGTCTACCATTACCACAGTGTATAACATCCAGCCTCTAGCCGTGCAGTCTACCATCACCACAGTGTATAACATCCAGCCTCTAGCCATGCAGTCCACCATTACCACAGTATATAACATCCAGCCTCTAGCCGTGCAGTCCATGCTTGTATATCTTGCTCCTGAGGAAGGGGATTTATTTACTTCCCTGAAACACGTCAAGCTCATTTAAATTGGAATAAAGCAACCTTCTGATGCTCCATCCTGTGAGGTCCCTGTTTTACCACTCTGGGATAAGGCATCCATTACATCTGTCAAGCGATCTCGGCGAGGGTACGAGTGTATTAAGTTTATCTCGCACTCCCCTCCCTGGTAAAGTAAGTGGTTAATATACCATTTCAAAACCAGTATCTTCCCCTACTCAGAAGTATGTTGTTTTTTATCTTTTACTTTGTAATCCTTCACTAACTAACACACCTAGGATTGGCATTTCTTTGGCGCCCCACACTTCATATGCACCCTGTGTATATTCCATTTTAAAGTTTTATCTTGCTCTCTTCCACTACACAACTTTCCCCCAGCCTGAGGAGATCCCAGGTGTGGCTACTGGGATCATTACTGGGGAATAAATAGAGGCCTCAGGGCCTCAGTCAGGGGCAGAGCATGGAGGCTGTGTGAGCCACATTCTCCTGATACACTGAAGGTGTAGGTGAGTGAGGTCTCTGTATAGTCAGTGCCCAGAGGGTACTGACAACAATGGCAAATAATGTCAGAGTGACACTGACATATATAGCAATGGGTTACCGCAAACAGCGTGTTTAATATCACACTGCACCATCACATGTCTTATGCTTTTTCACATACAAACCTTCCAAAAATTGTCCCCTTATCGGGGCAGATGATGTTTAAATACACACTGTGTTATCAGAAAAATACAGTGGCTTGTTGGGATCAAGTGTCCAAACACTATGCCTTAACAGGGCAGATCCAGGCCCCTGTTTATACACACACATGTTAATGTCAAAAGAAAATGTGGCTTGTTCTGTACATGTCCAAAAATGTTGCCTTACCAGGGGCAGAATTTCTGCCCGGATTTATACGTGCTCAAGTGTTAATTGTCAGAACAATGGCTTGTTCTGAACAAGCGTCCAAAAATTATACCTTAACAGCGGCATATTACTGCCATATTTATGTATATGTTAATGTCAGAAGAAAGAGTGTCTTGTTGTGCAGAAGCATCCAAAAAATATGCCTTAAACAGGGGCCGAAGGCCTGCCCATATTTATACACGCACAAGTGTTATTTGTCAGAAGAAACACTGGCTTGTTCTGAACCAGCAGGGAAAATTCTCCCTTTTATTTGGGAGCAGCAGCAGTGCAGTGTGGATGCGCACTTTTGAAAATCCTCTCTAAGATGACACTGGAGGCTGGGCAAAAGAGAACAGAGACAGCATACTGGGACATTTCCAGCCACTGTTGCAATCTGCCTGCCCAAACGTCCATGGGGTCGGGATACACAGTATGTGCCAGAGAAAGGAGTCATTTAGAAAATTAGACAAAATGAAGCTCGATTGGATAGAGGCTGCCCAACGTAAGGAGCAAAAGAAAAACAAGGAGATTGGCTGAGCGTGGAGGAATCTAACAGCCTCCTTGATTTCTCTTGATTCAGTGTTAATAGGGTTAATGACCACTTCCCTTTTCTCAGCTGTTGCTCAGTGGTCATCACTTCTACCCTTTATAGTCTCACCCCACCCTTCTGACTATGCGGTTGATAACTTCATTTGGGTTTGGCTGAGCTGGTGTGAGATCCTCTCTCGTGTTCCGCGGAGATCTATTGCTCTGAATTTAGGAGATGGGCTACGGATACGGAGTGGAATGATCCCGCTCTCCATAGCCAGTTCTGTCAGGGTCTATCTGAGAGGTTGCAGGACGCGTTGGCCTTTCATGAAAAACCTGAGTCATTGGAAGCAGCCATGTCCCTTGCTGTACGTCTGGATAGACGCTTGAGGGGGAGATCTAAGGGTCCTCACCCTCAGGATCTACTGTCAAATAAGGTGGCGGCTTCCTTTGACACTTATGGTAAAGAGACACCTGTGGTTACACCTTGTGAGGAGTCTGTGCAGTTGGGGGAGCTACTCCTGGGACTGCTGGTAAGAGCTCTGGTCATATGAAGGGAGTCTGTTTTTGTTGTGGAAAGAAGGGACATTTCGTGAATATTTGTCCGTACATTCAGTGTCAAGGTGTAAACAAAAAACAAAAAATTGAATCGACAGTGGGGCTGAGGTTAACCTGATTGATGGACAGTTTGTTCGTATTCATGGGTTGACTACTGGTGCACTAGAGAGAAGCGTTTCTTTCTTTGCAATTGATTCTGCACCTCTTACCCAGAAATGCCTGTAGCAGTTGGTAAATGACATCCAAGAGTGGGTGACTTCCATCAGGAATCTGTCTCTTGTTATGTGTTGGAGGGTCTGCCTGCTCCGATGGTGTTGGGCTTACCATGGTTAAGCAAACATAACCCTACCATCGACTGGCAAGCGAGACAGATTCTCGATTTGAGTGATTTTTGCATGGACAACTGTCTTAATGACTCTGTGGTCACCACTAAAACTGTACCCTCGTTCATTTCCGAATTTTCTGATGTGTTTTCCGAGAGTGGTAACCAAGAGTTACCCCCGCATCGGGAGTATGATTGTCCCGTCAATCTTATTCCTGGAGCTAAACTGCCCAAATCTCGGTTGTATAATCTTTCGGAGATCCTAGTCCTATTTTGTCTGAAGGGGTAGTCATATCTGCCCTATATCCTGATCTTGAGGCTAAGGTGTTGGAGGCCCAAGAGGATGCTCCGGACTTTTGTCCTCCAGGGAAATTGTTTGTTCCTTCAGACTTACGTCATAAGGTATTTGAGGAACATCACTGTACTGTCTTTGCTGGACACCCTGGGAGTAGATCCACTGTCGATCTCATCTCGCGCAGATTCTGGTGGCGGGGGCTGCGTAAGTGTGTTGAGGACTATGTGTCCACCTGTTGTACCTGTGCTCGTGCTAAGGTGACACATACTCGGCCTTCTGGATCTCTTCTTCCGTTACCCATCCCGTCCAGACCTTGGACGCATTTGTCCATGGACTTTATCAAGAATTTACAGAATTCTTCGGGAAAAAACGTGATCCTGGTGGTAGTTGATCGGTTTAGCAAAATGGCGCATTTTATAGCATTGCCTGCTCTACCTAATGCCAAGACTCTTACACAGGTGTTTGTCGATAACATCGTGAAACTACATGGCATTCCCTCTGATGTGGTGCCTGATCGGGGGACTCAGCTTGTTTCCAGATTCTGGAAAGCGTTCTGTACTCGTCTGGGGGTACAATTGTCCTCTTCTTCGGCCTTTCATCATCAGTCGAACAGACAGACGGAGCGCACCAATCAGAGTCTGGAGACTTACTTGAGATGTTTTGTCTCGGAGAACCAGGAGGAGTCATCTTCATTCTTGTCGTTAGCTGAGTTTGCCATTAATAACCATAGACAGGAGTCCACTGATAAGTCGCCGTTTTTTGGGGCATATTCCATCCACAGTTTGGCACATTTTCTGGTTCTTAAACTTCCGGTATTCCTGAGGAGGAACGATTTTCCTCTTCTTTGTCTTCGATTTGGCGAAAAATTCAAAATAACCTAAAAAAGATGGGCAACAGGTATAAGCGTGTGGCTGACAGGAGACGCATGAATGGTCCGGACCTGAGAGTTGGTGATTCTGTGTGGCTGTCCACAAGAAACATTAAGCTTAAAGGGGTATTCCCATCTTAGACAATGGGGGCATATCACTAGCAGGGCCGGACTGGCCATAGGGCAGACCGGGCATTTGCCCGGTGGGCCGGGCCGAACACAAGCAGCCGTTTTTTTTTATTTTTTATTAATGTGGCAGGCAGCAAACAGCAACAGGACGGCCTGATGTGGGCGGAGCTATCATAGCCCCGCCCCTTTTCTACCCGCGAAGCGATTCCTGCAGCCTGAACCTTTCCTGCCCAGCAGCAAGCTGAACATGAGTTGGATTGTCACCAGTTAACTGCACCAGTGATGTGAGTGACAGGGGAACTGGGGTTATATTCAGCTTTCCCAGACTGTGCACATGTGACCTGCAGTACAGTAGGAAAGCTGGGTGAATTATATAATGAAATGTCATCCAGCTTCCCTGCTATCCTGCATGGCACAAGTGCAGAGGCATTAGAGTATGGGGGAGAGGCACAGCAGGAAAGTTGGGTGTTTATATATGTGTATGGTATATGTGTGCGTCCATGTATGTGGAGAGTGTGTGCATGTGTGCGTCCATGTATGTGGAGAGTGTGTGCATGTGTGCGTCCATGTATGTGGAGAGTGCGTGTATGACTGCGTCCATATATGTGGAGAGTGCGTGTATGACTGCGTCCATGTATGTGGTGAGTGCGTGTATGACTGCGTCCATGTATGTGGTGAGTGCGTGTATGACTGCGTCCATGTATGTGGAGAGTGCGTGTATGACTGCGTCCATGTATGTGGAGAGTTCGTGAATGACTGCGTCCATGTATGTGGAGAGTGCGTGTATGACTGCGTCCATGGATGTGGAGAGTGTGTGTATGACTGCGTCCGTGTATGTGGAGAGTGCATGTATGACTGCGTCCGTGTATGACTGCGTCCATGTATGTGGAGAGTGCGTCCATGTATGTGGAGAGTGCGTGTATGACTGCGTCCATGTATGTGGAGAGTGCATGTATGAGTGCGTCCATGTATGTGGAGAGTGCATGTATGACTGCGTCCGTGTATGTGGAGAGTGCGTGTATGAGTGCGTCCGTGTATGTGGAGAGTGCGTGTATGAGTGCGTCCATGTATGTGGAGAGTGCATGTATGACTGCGTCCGTGTATGTGGAGAGTGCATGTATGACTGCGTCCGTGTATGTGGAGAGTGCGTGTATGAGTGCGTCCATGTATGTGGAGAGTGCGTCCATGTATGTGGAGAGTGCGTCCATGTATGTGGAGAGTGTGTGTATGACTGCGTCCATGTATGTGGAGAGTGTGTGTATGACTGCGTCCATGTATGTGGAGAGTGTGTGTATGACTGCGTCCATGTATGTGGAGAGTGCGTGTATGACTGCGTCCATGTATGTGGAGAGTGCGTGTATGACTGCGTCCATGTATGTGGAGAGTGTGTGTATGACTGCCTCCATGTATGTGGAGAGTGCGTGTATGACTGCGTCCATGTATGTGGAGAGTGCGTGTATGTGTGCGTCCATGGATGTGGAGAGTGCGTGTATGACTGCGTCCGTGTATGACTGCGTCCATGTATGTGGAGAGTGCGTGTATGACTGCGTCCATGTATGTGGAGAGTGCGTCCATGTATGTGGAGAGTGCGTGTATGACTGCGTCCATGTATGTGGAGAGTGCGTCCATGTATGTGGAGAGTGCGTGTATGACTGCGTCCATGTATGTGGAGAGTGCATGTATGAGTGCGTCCATGTATGTGGAGAGTGCATGTATGACTGCGTCCGTGTATGTGGAGAGTGCGTGTATGAGTGCGTCCATGTATGTGGAGAGTGCGTCCATGTATGTGGAGAGTGCGTCCATGTATGTGGAGAGTGTGTGTATGACTGCGTCCATGTATGTGGAGAGTGTGTGTATGACTGCGTCCATGTATGTGGAGAGTGTGTGTATGACTGCGTCCATGTATGTGGAGAGTGCGTGTATGACTGCGTCCATGTATGTGGAGAGTGCGTGTATGACTGCGTCCATGTATGTGGAGAGTGCATGTATGACTGCGTCCATGTATGTGGAGAGTGCATGTATGACTGCGTCCGTGTATGTGGAGAGTGCGTGTATGACTGCGTCCATGTATGTGGAGAGTGCGTCCATGTATGTGGAGAGTGCGTCCATGTATGTGGAGAGTGCGTGTATGACTGCGTCCATGTATGTGGAGAGTGCGTCCATGTATGTGGAGAGTGCGTCCATGTATGTGGAGAGTGCGTGTATGACTGCGTCCATGTATGTGGAGAGTGCGTCCATGTATGTGGAGAGTGCGTCCATGTATGTGGAGAGTGCGTGTATGACTGCGTCCATGTATGTGGAGAGTGCGTCCATGTATGTGGAGAGTGCGTCCATGTATGTGGAGAGTGCGTGTATGACTGCGTCCATGTATGTGGAGAGTGCATGTATGACTGCACTATGGGGGCATCTACTGGGGGCCCTATATACTGGCACGCATTATAGGTGGGCACTATGGAGAAGTAGGGGACAAGAGCACTATGAGGGCATTATATAGGGGCATTTAATACTGGTACCCATTTTGATGCCACTATGGGGAAGGGAGGAAACGAGCATTATAGGGGTATCTATGTCGGGCATTTTATAGTGCCACATTATGGAGGGCACTATGGAGACGGGGAAGGAGCACTATGGGGGCATCTTCTGGGGGGACTATATAGGAGTATTTTATACAGGCACAAATTATAAGGTCACTATGGGCACCTAAGCTCAACTGGGCACTAAGTGTTTTTTGTAGTGGCACACAGTGCAGGTCATTAGAACACATGAGGGCACTCTGGGGACATTGGCTCTACTGGGGGCACTAAGAGGAGGTGTTTCTTTTTTTACTGCCACACGACTGAGCATTTTTTGTACTGGTGCACATTATAAAGATAATTATTACTATCGGGGCATTATGGTGGGCTTTATTACAACTGGGGGACTATGGGAGCATTATTACTTGTGGGACACATTACTGACTTTGGGAGCACCATTACTTTGGGGGCACCCTGGCACAGCATCAGTTTAGCACAGTTCTTTTTGCAGTATAGTTTTGGGGAGCACAGCTTCTCATTATTGGGGGTGCATGATGGGATGTTAATTGGAGGATGATGGAAAAGTAGGAAACTAAGATGTCTGTCAAACTCTGCAGAGACGTGAGATGGCTGAAAGAAATGATCACGGTGGTCTGGTCTGAATGGAGAAGATGAAGAAAGAGAACATCTACATCAGAGGAGACGTCACTGGATATAAGAGGTATGGGGCGCTGTATGAGGCTACTGTCACATCTGCGATAGTGATCCTGGCGGCTGTTCCAGCTGAGAATTCACTGGATCCAGCACTGCTGGATGCAGACAGAATGCCCGCCAGCCCCATTAACTATAATGGGGTACGGCAGAGATCGGCCACAATCTGGGAAAAATGCAGAGAATGAGCGGGACATAAACCGCTGCATGCTGTGCTTTGTGTCCAGTCGATTCCTTGCATTTTCTGCCGGATTAGGTGGCCGGATCGTACTAAGACCCCTAATGTCACCTGGGGACCCCCAAAGAACCTTGTGTGTTGGCTGAAGCCTTCCTATCTTACTGGTGGCTGGCCCTGCCTCTCAATTGTGCTTCCGATGGTGGCTCCGCCCCTAGACTGCAAGGGGGTGGGGCCTGTTGTGGGTCATGTGATTGGGCTGCTCAGTCAAAAATGCCCGGGCCTATTTTTTGTCCCAGTCCGGCCCTGATCACTAGGATATGCCCCCATTGTCTGATAGGTGTGGGTCCCACCGCTGGGACCCGTACCTATATCGAGAACGGAGCAGGAAGCGCTGTGGCGGGAAAACCCCAGATTTCCCGGGGTCTGTCCACCACCAAGCGCTAATCCCCGCCTCCCCCCCATAGAAGTGAATAGAGGGCGGCAGCTATTTTTGGTGGCTTCATAGAAGTAATTGGAGGGCGGCTGCGCATGCGCAGTGCGCTCTCCTTCACTTTCGGGGCTCCATTCTCGATATAGGTGCGGGTCCCAGCGGTGGGACCCACACCTATAAGACAATGGGGGCATATCCTAGTGGTATGCCCCCATTGTCTGAGATGAGAAAACCCCTTTAAGGTACCTTCTTGGAAGTTGGGCCCAAGATTTATTGGTCCATATAAGATCACTGCCATTGTTAACCCTGTAGCCTTCCGTCTTGAACTTCCTTAAGGCTTTGAAAATTCATAACGTATTTCATAAGTCGTTGTTGAAATGTGTCGAACCTGTTGAACCGTCCTCCTTGCCTTCCGCTCCTGTCATGGTAGACGGTAATTTAGAATTTCAAATCAGCAGGATTGTGGACTCCCGAGTTCTCTGTAGATCCCTCCAGTATCTCGTCCACTGGAAGGGTTACGGACCAGAGGAGAGGATGTGGGTTCCAACGGCCGATATTAATGCTAATCGTCTGGTGAAGGCCTTTCATAGAGCCCATCCTGATGAGGTTGGTCCTGGGTGCCCGGAGGTCACCCGTAGAAGGGGGGGTACTGTCACGGTCCCTCAGGTGATTGATGTCAGAAAATCAAGGAGATTGGCTGAGCGTGGAGGAATATAACAGCCCTGATTTTTCTTGATTCAGTGTTGATAGGGTTAATGACCACTTCCCTTTTCTCAGCTGTTGGGCAGTGGTCATCATTTCTACCCTTAATAGTCTCACCCCACCCTTCTGACTATGCGGTTGATAGCTTCATTTGGGTTTGGCTGAGCTGGTGTGAGGTCGTCTCTGGTGTTTATGTTCTTCCATCTCTACAGAAGTTAAGTGTTGCGTTTGTTTCTGTTTGTTGTTGTTGTATCTGGGCCTGAGACAGAGACTTCCATTCGTCCATCTTGTCCGTGCAGTAATCCTGCACCCTTTAATGGAGGTCACCTTGGGAACTTGCTGTATTGCTGGGTTATCTAATCTCCCTCCGTGCAGGACACATCAGGACGAGGAGAGCGAGTTGGGCCTCTATGTTATTAGCTGATTGGGTTAAAACGTATTTTACCTTTTCCTTTTTGAGGTTTATATCTGGAATGTCTCAGTTGTCCTTCCTCCCAGGAATACACCCCGGTGATCATTTGAACCATAGTGGATGTTGTCTAAGCTCCGACACGATGTTGTTTAATACACCTATGGGGGCTTACTGTCTTCTTTTGGGCTTCCCCTATGTGATCTGATCAGATTACTTTACAGTGAACTATGTTGGGGGAGCCTCCGGGAACGAGCGGCGATGGGCGACCCTTTGGAACATGTATATCAGGCCCATATGGGATGGATCAGTAGGGTCCATGGCCTGAGCTTACTGCGAGGGTGCATTCACACAACTGTACGGATTTTGCAGTTTGCAAACCGTGTATGTGATGTCCGCATCCATATGTCCGTTCTGCAAAAGATAGAACACGTCCTATACTTTGCCACAAAATGCCGACTGTGGACCCATTGAATTTAGTGGGTCCACTACAAGATGCAGACACCACACAAATTGCATTTTGTGGATCCGAGATTTGTGGACCGCAATATGGATACAGTCGTGTAAATGCACCCTAATGGGCAGTGAGTGTGGACCCATTGTGCCAGCTGTCCGGTTAGACTTTGAGCTAGTCCTAAGGGTGTTCTCCTGACAGTCCACTGGTTTTCACCCTATACAGGGAACCTGGTGTTAGGGTATGACAACACAGAAGCATGCCCACACAGGGATAGTGTTGCCCTAAAATTTTCAGACCCGCTATCACTGCCTACTTGCACAAGGTGACCCCACAACTGGTCGATGGTCCCTATACTAAGTAAGTGAGGTAGCGACAGAGAACAAACAGACACAATAAGAATAGTCGTACCGTACCAGGGTCAACAGCCAGTCGGTCAATGAAGTGTCAAGAACACCAGAAGCAAGTGAGAAAGCCAGACACGCCAGAAGTAAAAAATCAGGAGAGCAGTACAAGACCAAATCGCCAGAAAACGTAGTCACAATACCAGGTCTTAAAGTCCACCTTCAAAGTAAAGTGCAAGACCACAAGAGAACAGCAGGGGGAGCCAGAGGAAAATAAATTAAGGGCCATCTGTACTCTGCAGATTCCAGCCTTTATACTGGGAAGAGCCAGCTCACGCCAGCGCTCGGGAGCCCCGGCACACACTCAAGGGACCAGGGTTCCAAGGGCCAAAAATCCAATAAACCAATAAACAAGTCTGAGGTCAGAACAGGCGTCAATGAGGTAAAACAAGAAACAGGCTATGGTCAGGGCAAGCAGCTTGGATTCAGCGTAGGTTGTAAGACAGGAGTTCGGTGCATGGGTAGTCTGACAGATTATCATACCATCACTGGTAACTAGAGACTAGGAACCTAAAGCTCAGGCACCCTACCACCTCAAATACCCATAGGCTGGGTAAGAATTTGGATATGCTCTCTGGCCTTTTAAAAGTCTGAGAGTGAGTGCTCGGAAAAGCCTAGGAAGAGGGTGAGATACATGGAGCTCCTAAGGCTGGACCTGCAGCAGATGACAGAAGACGGCATGCGGGTCCTGATCACTGGTGAAGCTGGAAGTAGGGCCAAGTAAGAAATGCACCTGCTCTGGAGAGTGGAGCAGTGGTGGGTACAGGCAGTGGTATTGCAGTGTTCTAGGGATCATCCACAGATAAGTACACGTTCCTGATTCTTTACTCATGCAGTCAGCATGGCTCCAGATGCCTGTGACAACCTACCAGGACCTTACTGAATCCCTCCCCGGACGTCTAGCTGCACACTGCGGTTACTCTGGAGATTAGCTGCTGCTACTCACAATAATAGGACCCCACTGTGTACAACGCTTTCAGTAACATGGGTGTAATAATGGCGTTATTGCAGTATTGCTTTTACTATAACACTGAACAGTATCTTGCAGTAATATACAATGCGTTCAATAACATGGGTATGATGCACTGAAATGTCAAATTACAAACACTAACTAGAGAATAAATGGGCAAATCCTCAGTGTTTGCAGCAGAATGTATGCTATTGGGGTGCTGGCAATAAGTCTATGAACTGTAGAAACATTTTTACAAAAAAAAGCTGTCTGGTTGTTGATACAGAAAAATAAAAGAACTTGCCGACAAGCTGTATAAAGTCCCTCACTTTCTCTGTGCTATGCTTTCCCTGATAACGCTCTGAAATCTACCGAATTATATCTCTGTTCTCCCTAGAGCGCTCCCTAAAGTACTGTCCCTACAGTGCCCCAATAATTTGCTCCCTACAGTGCCCCTACAATTTTCTCCTTACAGTGCCCCTATAGTTCTTTCCCTACAGTGCCCCTATAGTTCTTTCCCTACAGTGCCCCTATAATTCTCTCCCTACAGTGCCCCTATAATTCTCTCCCTACAGTGCCCCTATAATTCTCTCCCTACAGTGCCCCTATAATTCTCTCCCTACAGTGCCCCTATAATTCCCTCCCTACAGTGCCCCTATAATTCCCTCCCTACAGTGCCCCTATAATTCCCTCCCTACAGTGCCCCTATAATTCCCTCCTTACAGTCCCCCTATAATTCCCTCCCTACAGTGCCCCTATAATTCCCTCCCTACAGTTCCCCTATAATTCCCTCCCTACAGTTCCCCTATAATTCCCTCCCTACAGTGCCCCTATAATTCTCTCCCTACAGTGCCCCTATAATTCTCTCCCTACAGTGCCCCTATAATTCTCTCCCTACAGTGCCCCTATAATTCTCTCCCTACAGTGCCCCTATAATTCTCTCCCTACAGTGCCCCTATAATTCTCTCCCTACAGTGCCCCTATAATTCTCTCCCTACAGTGCCCCTATAATTCTCTCCCTACAGTGCCCCTATAATTCTCTCCCTACAGTGCCCCTATAATTCTCTCCCTACAGTGCCCCTATAATTCTCTCCCTACAGTGCCCCTATAATTCTCTCCCTTTAGTTTCTGCAATTGTTTTTCACATCCACAAATGAGAACAGAATGGTGTTTAGCTCAGTAGAAGACCTTGCTGAATACTGTCCTGTGATTGGATGATCAGGCTGTCTGTCAGCCTCTGAGCCAATCAGGGCAAGCCACTTCCTCCCAGTGTTATGTGATCCTTCATCTTCTTCCTCCCTCCTGTTTTCCCTGGCTATTTCCATATTAAAATAGCCCTGGGTGCCGTACTTGTGTGATTTGTCTGAAATAAATTGGAAAAACTTTGGATTAGTTTGGCAGATGAATTTTTGTTAAATTCGTAACAAATCTGATTAATTTAGACTCAATTTGCTCATCTTTAGCTGAAAGCTTCATGGCATGGGTTTCCATCATCATGCACAATGCCAAGCGTGAGACGGAAGGTGTAAAGTACCCACAACTGGACTCTGGAGAGTAGAGACATCTTCTGTGCAGTGACCAGTCACACATGGAGAACATTACCTGCCTGACTGCATTCTGCCCGCTGTACAGTCTGGTGGAGGAGGGGTAATGCTTAGGGGGGTCTTCAGGGGTCGACCTTGACCCCTTAGGTCCAGTGAAAGGAAATCTTAATGCTTCAGAAGACATCATGGACAATTGTATGGTGACAACTTTGTGGGAACAGTTTGAGGGAGACCCTTTTCTGTTCCTCCTTGACTGCGCCCCATGCACAAGCTCCATAAAGACGTGGTTGGGTTAGTCTGGAAGAACTTGACCAGCTGCCCAGAGCCCCGACCTCAACCCCATCCAGAACGGAGGCTGCGAGCCAGGCCCTCTCCTCCAACATCAGTGTCTTCTGGATGAAGGGGCAAAAATTCCAACAGACACCCACCAAAAGCTTTCCATACAACCAGCTCCATATTAATGCCTACGGGTGTAGAATGTGAGGTCAGAAAAGCTCCTGAAGGTGGAATATGTGGTTCTCCCAGTACACCTACAAGTTGTGCTCAGAAGTTGGCTTTTTACGCAAGAGACGCTTGTCTCGCATTGTAAGCAGATAAATTACCTTACATCAACTCAAGAGTCTGAGGTCGAGAAAAGCTGCAATGGAAGAGAACTGAGAATGTGGTCAGATAGTTCAAGCTATTCTCCGCCACCACCATCTGACATGAAGACACAGATGTAGCCAAGAGAACACCATCTAAGAGTGTCAGATGTATGTACCTGGGCCCCTTCAGCCAAGAGAGCTACAGTTGTGCTCATAAGTTTACATACCCTTGCAGAATTTATGATTTCTTAACCATTGTTCAGAGAATATGAATGATAACACGGACACTTTTCAGTCACTCATGGTTAGTGGTCGACTGAAGCCGTTTATTGTCAGACAACTGCGTTTACTCTTTTTAAATCATAATCACAACACAAACTACCTAAATGACCCTGATCAAAAGTTTACATACCCCAGTTCTTAATACCGTGCATTGCCCCCATTAACATCAATGACAACATGAAGTCTTTTGTGGTAGTTGTGGATGAGACTCTTTATCTTTTCAGATGGTAAAGCTGCCCATTCTTCCTGGCAAAAATCCTCCAGTTCCCCTAAATTCTTGGGCTGTCTTGCATGAACTGCAGGTTTGAGGTCTCCCCGGAGAGGCTCAATGATATTGAGGTCTGGAGACTGAAATGACCACTCCAGAACCTTCACTTTATTTTGCTGTAGCCAATGACAGGTCGACTTGGCCTTGTGTTTTGGATCATTGTCATGTTGTATTGTCCAAGTATGTCCCATGCGCAGCGAGTGCACATTTTCCTCCAGTATTTATGATACATTACTGCATTCATATTGCCATCAATTCTGACCAAATTTCCCGAGCCTTTGTAGCTCACACATCCCCAAACCATCAGCGATCCACCACCATGTTTCACCGTAGGAATGGTCTACCTTTCATCCTAGGCCTTGTTGACTCCTCTCCAGATGTAGTTTTTATGGTTGTGTCCAAACAGTTCAATTTTAGTCTCATCGCTCCAAATGACTTTGTGCCAGAAGGTTTGAGGTTTGTCTCTGTGCTGTTTGGCATATTGTAAGTGAAATACTTTATGGCATTTGCCTAGTAATGGCTTTCGACCACGCGGCCCATCTTTCTTCAAGTGCCTCCTTATTGTGCATCTTGAAACAGCCGGACCACATTATTTCAGAGAGTCCTGTATTTCACCTGAAGATATTTGTGGGGTTTTCCTTGCATCCCGAACAATTTTTCTGGCAGTTGTGGCTGAAAGTCTAGTTGGTCTACCTGACCTTGGTTTGGTTTCAACATAACCCCTAGTTTTCCTCTTCTTAATTAGAGTTTGAACACTGCCTTTGATATTTTCTTCCATCCCTTTCCCGTTTTATAGAGTTCAGCTACCTTTTCCCACAGATCCTTTGACAATTCTTTTGCTTTCCCCATGACTTAGAATCCAAAGAACATCAGTGCAGCACTGGATGAAAGATGCAAGGGTCGGTCAGGAGTCAAGAAAGTCACTGACCTTCATACACAACCATCAATTACAAGCAAACAGATCACAGGTGAAGATGGTCACCTTTAATAGCCATTGTAACCCTTTTGTGTCAAGTTGTGTGCATGTTATCAGGCCAAATCACCAGGGTATGTAAACTTTTGATGAGGGTCATTTGGGTAGTTTGTGTTGTGATTATGATTTAAAAAGAGTAAACTGTTGTTTGACCATAAACGGCTTCAGCCGACCACTAACCACGAGTGACGGATATTCTCTGAACAATGGTTAAGAAATCATAGATTCTGCAAGGGTATGTAAACTTATGAGCACAACTGTAGCTCTCTTGGCTGAAGGGGCCCCAGGTACATACATCTTAGATGGTGTTCTCTTGGCTACATCTGTGTCTTCATGTCAGATGGAGGTGGCGGAGAATAGCTTGAACTATCTGACCACATTCTCAGTTCTCTTCCTCTGCAGCTTTTCTCGACCTCAGACTCTTGACTTGATGTACGGTTGAGCGTCTCTTGAGTAAAAAGCCATTCTGGTCAGGATGTAGTGGGTATGCAAAATAATCACTCGAACATGGTGTGGATAATGGTGTATGGCGACTTTCTTCTAAAGGTGAACGATTCCACAAAGAGATTGGTATGTACTTACCTGTCCACACTCCCACGAGGAGTCCGTCTGGACATGCAGCATGCCGGGACGCTGTACCAATTAGGCCCAGCGTCATCGTTCTGTGTGAGCTGACATCACGACGGGGTCCGGTGCGATGTCAGACCAATCGGCCCATGTGATGGTGCTCAGCGACAGACGAACAGATGGCCGCAGTCGCCTGCGATGCGGTCTCCTGAACCTCACGAACGTTATTGTTATCGGCTTGAATTCTTGGATTTTGGACCCTTGCTAGCCTTTTGACCTCACTAATGTCTTCTGAATCTGCCTGACCCCCTGGTTCTGACTTGGTACAGTACTGATTCTTGGTTCTGACATCTCTGGCTAGGACTTAGGCTTGTTCAGACTCTTATAGTGTCTGCCTGATTTGGTTCCGGCTTTTTCCTCCCTCTTCCCTTTAAGCCCGTGCACTTGGCAGGAAAGGGACTGTTGTCCAGTTGGCGTCCGCTGTTTAGGGCGAATCGTCCAAGTAGGTAGGGACAGTGCTGTGGTTTTAGGCTACAGGGCGCACTGTTCCCTACCAGACGTGACAGTGATGCTGAGAACACGTGGTGTCATTGCGGCTGTAGTCACTTACATCACTTGTGAAGCGATTGTTAAATGGCTACAGGCGTTCCTTGTCATGTGAGGGTGGATATGGCAGTACCGCATGGAGTCCTCATCATGTGCAGGCTGAGAGTTCTTTGGTAGGAATAATGAAGCGTGGATCCGGGGGCGGAGGGGGGGGGGGGGGCAGGGGTTTGACTTTGGCTCTTGGACTTCTCTTGGTCTTACATTCCTGGAATTCACCTGCAGGGCTTCAGCATTTCGTCCTCTACTCTGGGCTCCAATCCACCTTCATTAACAGAGAAGAATGATGGAAGGGATCCAAGAAGGAAATAGGAGGGGGTGGGGGCGTGCGTCAGACTGATTCCCCGACCCAGCAGTGAGCAGGTGACATCAACACCTGCCAGACACAGACTCCACGCCGAGACAGGCCGAGGCACATCCTACAGGGGCCCACAGTTACTATCAGGGATCCCTGATCTCTTCAGAAGACCTAAATCAGCCCCAAAGTGTGCCCTGTGACTCCATATATAAATGCACCTCGTGAATCCATATATACAAGTCCCCCCTATGAATCCAGACCTTGTAGCAGCAGCTTCAGCAGCAACAACTTGAAGACCTGGTTTCTTGATGACTTTATCAGTCTCTTGGTCCGGTCACAGCATTTCTATGGGGTTGAGGTCTGGACTTGGGGCCATTGCAGCACTTTGATTCTTTTCTTTACAACGTTCTTCAGGTCACTGAGGTTTGTAGGCGTTCGTTTTGCTCTCTTATAGTCCGGTCACAGCATCTCTATGGGGTTGAGGTCTGGATTGTAGACCATTGCAGCACCTTGATTCTCTTTTTTCTAGGGCTCTGCTGTTATTTTCCGCTGTTTTCGAGTTCATGGTGACTGCACGGTGTGTAGGTCCTGTGGCTGCAGAACAAACCCCAGTCATCCCCCTCCACCCCAGTGCTGGACAGCTGGCATGAGGGGATTTCACCAGATGTGGGGCTATGCATTATGGCCAAACATCTCCACTTTGGTCTTGTCTGTTTGGCGAGATGTTCTCCTCTCTCCTACTTATTATCAGCAGCTAAGATCCTTATTCCTCCACTATGGAGAACTACAACATGTCTCGCTATGTCTCAATGGTTGCGCAAAGCTGACCAATTATACCGCATTGAAGAAGTAGCTGCGTTTGCTAACCATTCACACGCTAATTTCTACATGAAGAGCTCCCCGGAATATAGCACGGCTCGCTATAACCACCTAGCTGCAGTACTATAATATTCAATCAATAGCCGGCTCTATATAATACATGTAGCATTTTATTTTAAAAAAATATACCTTTCATACAATTTAAACATCAATCTAAAATTAGATAAAATAAAATAGCATAAAAAATAAAATAAAAAATATATATATAGCATATACCGTATCTCTTAATAATATATTATTTCGCTGATTGTGGTCTCGGTCCTTCTTTTGGTTCCAATTGCGGAGCTCACACAGTTTTTGGAACCTTCAGTAATGTATTGCGGTATTATAGAAGCATATAGTTCTCCAACTGATATATTCATGCACAACGTATCGTCTTATATTGATGTGGTTCAGTCTTATTGCCACTTTGTATTATATTTCCATATGCAGCATACTTCGTGCGCATTTAAGCAGGATACAATGTATTTTTATCTTGCTTACCAGTGATCTGGTGTGTTCGTCTGATGTTGCCAATATAATAGTTAATACATACTGTACGTGGCTTTCCCCGGTGGGCTGTTTCCTTCCGAGACCGCTGAATCCCGCAGTCAGTCCCCACGCTTGCGCCGGCACTCTTGTTTCAGCGCATGCGAGTTAGGGATATCGGGACGCCAACTCCGCTTTGTGGCATGTGTCTTGTTCTTTGATAGATCTTTGCTTCTTAAATACCGGAGTATTATCTCCTGTAGTTCTTTACCAAACGCGTTTCGAAACCTTCTTCAGTGGTCAAAAGATATGATATAAAATGAGGGACAAGTTGCACCTTATATTGAGCAAATGTTAATCACTTAAAACCCGGACCGGACTGTATCAAGCCGGTACGGCGGCAAAAAACTTGGACCGGACTACAAATTACCGTTTATCTCTTATACACATGTTGCGGTACATTCACCTTCTCATAGCAAAATTTTTTCCATTATTTCCTTACTTTTAAATAATAAACACCTTCATATATATCCATATAATACGAAAAAATACCAATGTAATATATCTGTAGATGTTATAGGGCTAGTTGGAGGATGCAGGTCCTGTCGATGTGCTGGAAAACAGCCTGGCATCGACATGTCATATACACCTGCCACCGGCCCGTTTATAGGAATGCCAAAAATTTCCAATTCTGAATTGAGTCCCAAATGGGCCAACGACCCAAATTCATAGATTGTTCTAGACTCGTATCTCAACATTTTAGAGATAAAGTCGCCTCCCTCCAATCTTTCTTCACTGATTGAATTATTTCACACCTGATGGATTACTGGCATGGTGTATCTTAAAGTGACATGATAAAGTGCGTTTTAAAGTGACATGATAAAGTGCGTTTTAAAGTGACATGATAAAGTGCGTTTTAAAGTGACATGATAAAGTGCGTTTTAAAGTGACATGATAAAGTGCGTTTTAAAGTGACATGATAAAGTGCGTTTTAAAGTGACATGATAAAGTGCGTTTTAAAGTGACACGATAAAGTGCGTTTTAAAGTGACACGATAAAGTGCGTTTTAAAGTGACACGATAAAGTGCGTTTTAAAGTCACATGATAAAGTGCGTTTTAAAGTCACATGATAAAGTGCGTTTTAAAGTCACATGATAAAGTGCGTTTTAAAGTCACATGATAAAGTGCGTTTTAAAGTCACATGATAAAGTGCGTTTAAAGTGACATGATAAAGTATGTTTTAAAGTGACATGATAAAGTGCGTTTTAAAGTGACATGATAAAGTGCGTTTTAAAGTGACATGATAAAGTGCGTTTTAAAGTGACATGATAAAGTGCGTTTTAAAGTGACATGATAAAGTGCGTTTTAAAGTGACATGATAAAGTGCGTTTTAAAGTGACATGATAAAGTGCGTTTTAAAGTGACATGATAAAGTGCGTTTTTCTTACCCCTTTTTGATATTGTTAATATGTTCTGATACTCTAGTTTTAAACGTTCTGCCTGTGCGGCCTATGTACTGTTTAGCACATGGGCATTCTAGAACATATACGACTGCCTCACTGTTACATGATAGGGTTTCTTTGATTTTCCATTCAAATGCATTTACCTTAGACGTTATTTTAGTCGTCTTCCTGTCAAACTTAGTCGCTCTACAGTTTCTGCATAAACCGCATCTGTAGAACCCTTTTAAGTTTGCCCGGGGTGTAAATATAGACTTTTGACAGGACCAGGTGTGATGACCTTTTCACTGCCTGGCCCTGTCAATCAAAGTGCAGAGGGGGTGGCAGTTGCAGAGAGAGCAGAGTCTCTAGGTGTAATGGTAACGCCCCCGTTGCTCCTAGATGCAAGATGGATCCGTCATGAACTCTATTGAAAGTCAATGGGGGACGAATCCATTTTCTAATGTGGCAGAGAAAACGGATCCGTCCCCATTGACTTGCATTGGGGTCATGCCGGATACGTTTTGCTCCACATTCCAGGACGGAAAGCAAAATACAACATGTTGCAGTTTGCTCTCCGGTATGGGAACATGGAGCGCTCCGTTCTGTTCAGTTCAGTTTTGTCCCCATTGACAATGAGTGGGGACAACATGTTGAAGGATCTCAATACCGGAAAATAGAAACGCTAGTGTGAAAGTAGCCTTAGTCAATGACTACATGTAAACGGGGCTGACTAATGATGAGTCAGTGTGTGTGCTGCTGCAGATAAAGGCCGTGTAATCAGCATCAGTGCTACACATCGGGGGCTGCCGCCTGAAATACAAAACAACACAACCTACCAGAGAAGGAGAAGAGCCTGCCAGGAGGAGAGAGGAGAAGAGCCTGCCAGGAGGAGAGAGGAGAAGAGCCTGCCAGGAGGAGAGAGGAGAAGGGCCTGCCAGGGGGAGAGAGGAGAAGAGCCTGCCAGGAGGAGAGAGGAGAAGAGCCTGCCAGGGGGAGAGAGGAGAAGAGCCTGCCAGGGGGAGAGAGGAGAAGAGCCTGCCAGGGGGAGAGAGGAGAAGAGCCTGCCAGGAGGAGAGAGGAGAAGAGCCTGCCAGGAGGATTGAGGAGAAGAGCCTGCCAGGGGGAGAGAGGAGAAGAGCCTGCCAGGAGGAGAGAGGAGAAGAGCCTGCCAGGGGGAGAGAGGAGAAGAGCCTGCCAGGAGGAGAGAGGAGAAGAGCCTGCCAGGAGGAGAGAGGAGAAGAGCCTGCCAGGGGGAGAGAGGAGAAGAGCCTGCCAGGAGGAGAGAGGAGAAGAGCCTGCCAGAAGGAGAGAGGAGAAGAGCCTGCCAGGGGGAGAGAGGTTTGCAAAAAAATATAAAGATGAACAAAAAAATGCTGCTGAGCTGTGTATCTAATCCTATCCTGTGTGATACTGTCTGCTGAGCTGTGTATCTAATCCTATCCTGTGTGATACTGTCTGCTGAGCTGTGTATCTAATCCTCTCCTGTGTGATACTGTCTGCTGAGCTGTGTATCTAATCCTAACATATGTGATACTGTCTGCTGAGCCGTGTATCTAATCCTATCCTGTGTGATACTGTCTGCTGAGCTGTGTATCTAATCCTATCCTGTGTGATACTGTCTGCTGAGCTGTGTATCTAATCCTATCCTGTGTGATACTGCCTACTGAGCCGTGTATCTAATCCTATCCTGTGTGATACAGTCTGCTGAGCTGTGTATCTAATCCTATCCTGTGTGATACTGTCTGCTGAGCTGTGTATCTAATCCTATCCTGTGTGATACTGCCTACTGAGCCGTGTATCTAATACTATCCTGTGTGATACTGTCTGCTGAGCTGTGTATCTAATCCTATCCTGTGTGATACTGTCTGCTGAGCTGTGTATCTAATCCTGTCCTGTGTGATACTGTCTGCTGAGCTGTGTATCTAATCCTCTCCTGTGTGATACTATCTGCTGAGCCGTGTATCTAATCCTGTCCTGTGTGATACTGTCTGCTGAGATGTGTATCTAATCCTATCCTGTGTGATTCTGTCTGCTGAGCTGTGTATCTAATCCTATCCTGTGCGATACCGTCTGCTGAGCTGTGTATCTAATCCTGTCCTGTGTGATACTGACTGCTGAGCTGTGTATCTAATCCCATCCTGTGTGATACTGACTGCTGAGCTGTGTATCTAATCCTATCCTGTGTGATACTGCCTGCTGAGCCGTGTATCTAATGCTATCCTGTGTGATACTGTCTGCTGAGCTGTGTATCTAATCCTGTCCTGTGTGATACCGGCTGCTGAGCTGTGTATCTAATCCTCTCCTGTGTGATACTGTCTGCTGAGCTGTGTATCTAATCCTCTCCTGTGTGATACTGTCTGCTGAGCTGTGTATCTAATCCTATCCTGTGTGATACTGTCTGCTGAGCCGTGTATCTAATCCTATCCTGTGTGATACTGTCTGCTGAGCCGTGTATCTAATCCTATCCTGTGTGATACTGTCTGCTGAGCTGTGTATCTAATCCTGTCCTGTGTGATACTGCCTGCTGAGCTGTGTATCTAATCCTATTCTGTGTGATACGGTCTGCTGAGCTGTGTATCTAATCCTATCCTGTGTGATACTGTCTGCTGAGCTGTGTATCTAATCCTATCCTGTGTGATACTGTCTGCTGAGCTGTGTATCTAATCCTCTCCTGTGTGATACTCTGCTGAGCTGTGTATCTAATCCTATCCTGTGTGATACTGTCTGCTGAGCTGTGTATCTAATCCTATCCTGTGTGATACTGTCTGCTGAGCTGTGTATCTAATCCTATCCTGTGTGATACTGTCTGCTGAGCTGTGTATCTAATCCTATCCTGTGTGATACTGACTGCTGAGCTGTGTATCTAATCCTATCCTGTGTGATACTGTCTGCTGAGCTGTGTATCTAATCCTATCCTGTGTGATACTGTCTGCTGAGCTGTGTATCTAATCCTATCCTGTGTGATACTGTCTGCTGAGCTGTGTATCTAATCCTCTCCTGTGTGATACTGTCTGCTGAGCTGTGTATCTAATCCTATCCTGTGTGATACTGCCTGCTGAGCTGTGTATCTAATCCTCTCCTGTGTGATACTGTCTGCTGAGCTGTGTATCTAATCCTGTCCTGTGTGATACTGCCTGCTGAGCTGTGTATCTAATCCTATCCTGTGTGATACTGCCTGCTGAGCTATGTATCTAATCCTATCCTGTGTGATACTGTCTGCTGAGCTGTGTATCTAAGCCTATCCTGTGTGATACTGTCTGCTGAGCTGTGTATCTAATCCTATCCTGTGTGATACTGTCTGCTGAGCTGTGTATCTAATCCTATCCTGTGTGATACTGACTGCTGAGCTGTGTATCTAATCCTCTCCTGTGTGATACTGTCTGCTGAGCTGTGTATCTAAGCCTATCCTGTGTGATATTGCCTGCTGAGCTGTGTATCTAATCCTATCCTGTGTGATACTGTCTGCTGAGCTGTGTATCTAATCCTATCCTGTGTGATACTGACTGCTGAGCTGTGTATCTAATCCTCTCCTGTGTGATACTGTCTGCTGAGCTGTGTATCTAATCCTATCCTGTGTGATACTGTCTGCTGAGCTATGTATCTAATCCTATCCTGTGTGATACTGTCTGCTGAGCTGTGTATCTAAGCCTATCCTGTAGTCTGGGGACGGGTACTTGTTGATCATTGCTGAGGAATCACTAAGGGTCCGAGTTCTGGTTGACTCAGGGCAGGGCTCAGTCTGTCTGACCTCCTGGTTATTGGGACGATGTCTTCTTCTGTGGGGTGGTGACTCTGTCCAACAACTGGTGGTCTCCTCCTGGTTATTGGGACGATGTCTTCTTCTGTGTGGTGGTGACTATGTCCAGCAGCTGGTGGTCTCCTCCTGGCACCTGCCATGGTGAGAATTTGTGGACCTGCAGACCCTGTGATTCATCCTTACTCATTAGGGGCAGAGTAGTTCCTCTCATCACACACAATGGCAGGATGTGAGAACATTCCCAGCTCCAAATGAACAGAGAAACCAGCAGCAGAAGGCATCGATCGAGAGAACACCAGGGACAGGCTGAGAGGACACAAGGGACAGGCTGAGAGGACACAAGGGACAGACCAATAGTACACTGGATGCAGTCTGAGAGGACACCGGGGACAGCTTGAGAGGGCACTGGGGGCAGGCTGAGAGAACACCAGGGATAGGCCGAGAGAACACCAGGGTCAAACCAAGAGGACATTGGGTGCAGGCTGAGAGGACACCAGGGAAAGGCCGAGAGGACATCAGGTGCAGGCTGAGAGGACATTGGGTGCAGACCGAAAGCAAACCGAGGTCAGGCAAAAAGGACATTGGGGACAGGCTGAGAGGACATTGGGTGCAGCCTGAGAGGACACCAGGGACAGCCCGAGAGGACATTGGGTGCAGCCTGAGAGGACACCAGGGACAGCCCGAGAGGACATTGGATGCAGGCTGAGAGGACACAAGGGACAGGCCAAAAGACACTGGGGGCAGGCTGAGAGAACACCAGGGTCAGGCCAAGAGGACATTGGGTGTAGGCTGAGAGGACATCACAGAAAGGCCGGGAGGACACTGGGGACAGGCTGAGAGGACACCGGGGGCATGCCAAGAGAACACCTGGGAAAGGCCAAGAGGGCATTAGTGGCAGGCTGAGAGAATACCATGGACAGGCCAATCAGGCCAAGAGGACACTAGGGACAGGCTGAAAAAACCCTGTGGACAAGCAATGATAACCCCGAGAACAAGCCAAGAGGACACCGGGGACAGGCCAAGAGGGCATTGGGTGAAGGCTGAGAGGACACCAGGGAAAGACTAAGAGGATACCGGGGGCAGGCTGAGAGGACACCACGGACAGGCCAAGAAGACACTAGGGATAGGCTGAAAGGACCCTGGAGACAAGCCGTGAGAGTAGGGTGGCCACTGGCTTCACTCAAGAAAGCCGGACCTTACCGGCCAAGCCCCCAACTTATAAACCACGTCCGGAAAAGTGAAGCCACGCCCCCGCTCCGTGAATCCACGACCCCATCGCTGGCCAGGGGAAAAAAAGGGGGGAGGAGAGGGAAGAACTTTCTGAGGGGAAGGTGAGCTTGGGGCAGCCGGGGTGCTTCTCTCCCCTACAGTCAGCCACAGGGAGCCTTGTCGGCGGCTCTAGTGACTGACTGGAGGTGAGAGAAGCCTCAGTCAGTTGCTGCAGCTCACACTCAGACACCGCAGTGCTGCTGTCTGAGTGTGAGCTACTGAAAGGGTGAACATCCCTGCGTCCGTCCAGGCCCTGCACCAGTCGGAGGACAGGGAGCCAGAAAACCGGACTGTCCGGCCTAAAACCGGACGTCTGGCCACCAACAAGCTGAGAGGACACAATAGACAGCATGCGAGAGCCCCGGGGACAGGCCGAGAGGACAACAAGGACAGGGGGTTCTGTTCATAACACAGACAAAAGCATGACAGAGATACGTAAGACATATATGTAAAGAAAGAGGCGGCTACTGCGTAGAGGTAAGTACGAGTCAGGACAGTGACAAACGTTCCATCATTCCAGAAAGACGCAGCGGAGCTGGTGCATGACATGGCAGAATACACGGAATACAGACTATCCTGCAGGATGAGAGCTGCTAGACACAGCCGCCCTCCTTCATGTACGCGCTGCACCCTGTATATCAGGGATCAGCAACCTCCGGCACTCCAGAAACTACTACTCCCAGAATGCTTCATTCACTTCCATGGGAGTTAGAAGAGCCGTCGAGCATGTTTGCAGGCTGGGAGTTGTAGTTTCACAGCAGCTGGAGTGCCGAAGGTTGCTGATCCCTGCTGTATGTACGCCCGCTCTATACAAACCACAAACCCTGCAGCTTTGAAATGTGACACAAAGGCGGCACTGAAACTCTCATGATTCCCACAAGTAGATGCGAGCGTGAAAATGTCTGTGACCTCACTGTGTCACGCTACTGTGTGGAAAATGTGTGTATGATGTTAGTGTGTGTATGATATGCATATGATGTCCGTCCAGTTGGATGAGAGTTGTGGGATTTGCAGTTGTGCCGCAGGTTCCAGAGGCTTCTGCTGTGTGATGTGCACCCTGAGACTATCCTCATCTATAATCAGGTGTATTGTAGAATAGAGCGATGGTGGTGTGTGTATGTATGTGTGTGTGTGTGTGTGTGTGTGTGTGTGTATGTATGTGTATTTATATATTTGTGTATTTATGAGTATGTATGTGTGTGTATGTGTGTATGTATGTGTGTGTATGTATGTGTGTGTATCTAAGTGTATGTGTGTGTGTGTGTGTATCTATGTATGTGTATTTATGAGTATGTATGTGTGTGTATTGTAGAATAGAGCGATGGTGGTATGTATGTATGTGTGTATATGTATGTGTATGTATGTATATGTGTGTGTATGTATGTGTATGTATATGTGTGTATGTTTGTTTATGTGTGTATATTTATGTGTGTATATTTATGTGTGCATGTGTGTGTGTATGTGTATGTGTGTGTGTGCATGTGTGAATTTATGTATGTGTATGTATGTATGTGTATGTGTGTGTGTATGTGTATGTGTGCATGTGTGAATTTATGTATGTGTATGTATGTATGTGTATATGTATGTATGTGTGTGTGTGGGGGGGGGTAAATACTTTTTTTCTACAGAACAGGAAGCATTGGCCTCAGAGTTGCACACATCGCCACGTGTGGACATGCCCCAGCTTCTGTGCAGCACCCGTGCACCCACAAGATAGCGTCTCAGGTCTGGGGGATGGGACGTAGCACCCTCCTCTGTGCTTGTAACTGGGGCAATGCACAGGTGCAGCCACAACAAGGGGGAAAATATGCCTGATCCACAGCTATCCGTTACACCGCCTGAAAATTCAACATGAGAGCACTACAACTCTCAACATGTCAGGTGCCTAGAGAGAAACCACTGCACAGGGCTAATAACAGGCGTGATCTCATGCATCCGGGAGGGATCATGGGATTAAGTGATGTTACCTGCGCACACACCTAAAGGGGGAGGAGCCCTTACCGGGATCTGCCGAGACACCACAGGTAAAGGACAAAGGACAAAACAGAGCACTGCACAAAATATACAGCACTGCAGAAAGTGCGGTGTACCCCCTTCTCCTCTACAGACTGTGGGGTGTACCTCCTTCTCCTCTACAGACTGGGGTGTATCCCCTTCTCCTCTACAGACTGTGCGGTGTATCCCCTTCTCCTCTACAGACTGTGCGGTGTATCCCCTTCTTCTCTACAGACTGTGCGGTGTATCCCCTTCTTCTCTACAGACTGTGCGGTGTACCTCCTCCTCTACAGACTGTGGGGTGTATCCCTTTCTTCTCTACAGACTGTGGGGTGTATCCCCTTCTCCTCTACAGACTGTGCGGTGTACCTCCTTCTCCTCTGCAGACTGTGGGGTGTATCCCCTTCTCCTCTACAGACTGTGCGGTGTATCTCCTTCTCCTCTACAGACTGTGCGGTGTATCTCCTTCTCCTCTACAGACTGTGGGGTGTATCCCCTGCTCCTCTACAGACTGTGCGGTGTATCCCCTTCTCCTCTACAGACTGTGCAGTGTACCTCCTTCTCCTCTACAGACTGTGGGGTGTACCCCCTTCTCCTCTACAGACTGTGCGGTGTACCCCCTTCTCCTCTACAGACTGTGGGGTGTATCCCCTTCTCCTCTACAGACTGTGCAGTGTATCCCCTTCTCCTCTACAGACTGTGCGGTGTATCCCCTTCTTCTCTACAGACTGTGCGGTGTATCCCCTCCTCCTCTACAGACTGTGCGGTGTATCCCCTTCTCCTCTACAGACTGTGCGGTGTATCCCCTTCTCCTCTACAGACTGTGTGGTGTATCCCCTTCTCCTCTACAGACTGTGCGGTGTATCCCCTTCTCCTCTACAGACTGTGCGGTGTATCCCCTTCTCCTCTACAGACTGTGCGGTGTATCCCCTTCTCCTATACAGACTGTGCGGTGTATCCCCTTCTCCTCTACAGACTGTGCGGTGTATCCCCTTCTCCTCTACAGACTGTGCGGTGTATCCCCTTCTCCTCTACAGACTGTGCGGTGTATCCCCTTCTCCTCTACAGACTGTGCGGTGTATCCCCTTCTCCTCTACAGACTGTGCGGTGTATCCCCTTCTCCTCTACAGACTGTGCGGTGTACCTCCTTCTCCTCTACAGACTGTGTGGTGTACCTCCTTCTCCTCTACAGACTGTGGGGTGTATCCCCTTCTCCTCTACAGACTGTGCGGTGTATCCCCTTCTCCTCTACAGACTGTGCGGTGTATCCCCTTCTTCTCTACAGACTGTGCGGTGTATCCCCTCCTCCTCTACAGACTGTGCGGTGTATCCCCTTCTCCTCTACAGACTGTGCGGTGTATCCCCTTCTCCTCTACAGACTGTGCGGTGTATCCCCTTCTCCTCTACAGACTGTGCGGTGTATCCCCTTCTCCTCTACAGACTGTGCGGTGTATCCCCTTCTCCTCTACAGACTGTGCGGTGTATCCCCTTCTCCTCTACAGACTGTGCGGTGTATCCCCTTCTCCTCTACAGACTGTGCGGTGTATCCCCTTCTCCTCTACAGACTGTGCGGTGTATCCCCTTCTCTACAGACTGTGCGGTGTATCCCCTTCTCCTCTACAGACTGTGCGGTGTACCTCCTTCTCCTCTACAGACTGTGGGGTGTATCCCCTTCTCCTCTACAGACTGTGCGGTGTATCCCCTTCTCCTCTACAGACTGTGCAGTGAACCCCCTTCTCTACAGACTGTGCGGTGTATCCCCTTCTCCTCTACAGACTGTGGGGTGTATCCCCTTCTCCTCTAAAGACTGTGCGGTGTACCTCCTTCTCCTCTACAGACTGTGCGGTGTACCTCCTTCTCCTCTACAGACTGTGCGGTGTACCTCCTTCTCCTCTACAGACTGTGCGGTGTACCTCCTTCTCCTCTACAGACTGTGCGGTGTATCCCCTTCTCCTCTACAGACTGTGCGGTGTATCCCCTTCTCCTCTACAGACTGTGCGGTGTATCCCCTTCTCCTCTACAGACTGTGCGGTGTATCCCCTTCTCCTCTACAGACTGTGCGGTGTATCCCCTTCTCCTCTACAGACTGTGCGGTGTATCCCCTTCTCCTCTACAGACTGTGCGGTGTATCCCCTTCTACTCTACAGACTGTGCGGTGTATCCCCTTCTCCTCTACAGACTGTGCGGTGTATCCCCTTCTCCTCTACAGACTGTGCGGTGTATCCCCTTCTCCTCTACAGACTGTGCGGTGTATCCCCTTCTCCTCTACAGACTGTGCAGTGAACCCCCTTCTCTACAGACTGTGAGGTGTATCTCCTTCTCCTCTGCAGACTGTGCAGTGTACCCCCTTCTCTGCAGACTGTGCAGTGTACCCCCTTCAATGCAGACTGTGCAGTGTACCCCCTTCACCGCAGACTGTGCAGTGTATCCCCTTCTCCTCTACAGACTGTGCAGTGAACCCCCTTCTCTACAGACTGTGCGGTGTATCCCCTTCTCCTCTACAGACTGTGGGGTGTATCCCCTTCTCCTCTACAGACTGTGCGGTGTACCTCCTTCTCCTCTACAGACTGTGCGGTATACCTCCTTCTCCTCTACAGACTGTGCGGTGTATCCCCCTTCTCCTCTACAGACTGTGCGGTGTATCCCCTTCTCCTCTACAGACTGTGCGGTGTATCCCCTTCTCCTCTACAGACTGTGCGGTGTATCCCCTTCTACTCTACAGACTGTGTGGTGTATCCCCTTCTCCTCTACAGACTGTGCGGTGTATCCCCTTCTCCTCTACAGACTGTGCGGTGTATCCCCTTCTCCTCTACAGACTGTGCAGTGAACCCCCTTCTCTACAGACTGTGAGGTGTATCTCCTTCTCCTCTGCAGACTGTGCAGTGTACCCCCTTCTCTGCAGACTGTGCAGTGTACCCCCTTCAACGCAGACTGTGCAGTGTACCCCCTTCACCGCAGACTGTGCAGTGTACTCCCTTCTGTGCAGTGTACCCCCTTTTCTGCAGACTGTGCAGCGTACCCTCTTCTACACAGACTGTGCAGCGACCCCCCTTCTCCGCAGACTGTGCAGTGTACCTCCTTCTCTGCAGACTGTGCAGTGTATCCCCTTCTCCTCTACAGACTGTGCAGTGTACCTCCTTCTCCGCAGACTGTGCAGTGTATCCCCTTCTCCTCTACAGACTGTGCAGTGTACCCCCTTCTTCGCAGACGATGCAGTCTACCCCCTTCTCCGCAGACTATGCAATGTACCCCCTTCTCCGCAGTCTGTGCAGTGTACCCCCTTCTCCGCAGTCTGTGCAGTGTACCTCCTTCTCCGCAGACTGTGCAGTGTACCTCCTTCTCCGCAGTCTGTGCAGTGTATCTCCTCCCCAGACTGTGCCGTGTACCCCCTTCTCCGCAGTCTGTGCAGTGTACCTCCTTCTCCCCAGACTGTGCAGTGTACCTCCTTCGCCGCAGTCTGTGCAGTGTATCTCCTCCCCAGACTGTGCAGTATCCCCTTCTCTACAGACTGTGAGGTGTATCTCCTTCTCCTCTGCAGACTGTGCAGTGTACCCCCTTCTCTGCAGACTGTGCAGTGTACCCCCTTCACCGCAGACTGTGCAGTGTACTTCCTTCTGTGCAGTGTACCCCCTTTTCTGCAGACTGTGCAGCGTACCCTCTTCTACACAGACTGTGCAGCGACCCCCCTTCTCCGCAGACTGTGCAGTGTACCCGCTTCTCCGCAGACTGTGCAGTGTACCTCCTTCTCCGCAGACTGTGCAGTGTATCCCCTTCTCCTCTACAGACTGTGCAGTCTACCCCCTTCTCCGCAGACTATGCAATGTACCCCCTTCTCCGCAGTCTGTGCAGTGTACCCCCTTCTCCGCAGTCTGTGCAGTGTACCTCCTTCTCCGCAGACTGTGCAGTGTACCTCCTTCTCCGCAGTCTGTGCAGTGTATCTCCTCCCCAGACTGTGCAGTGTACCCCCTTCTCCGCAGTCTGTGCAGTGTACCTCCTTCTCCGCAGACTGTGCAGTGTACCTCCTTCTCCGCAGTCTGTGCAGTGTATCTCCTCCCCAGACTGTGCAGTGTATCTCCTTCTCCGCAGACTGTGCAGTGTATCTCCTCCCCAGACTGTGCAGTATCCCCTTCTCCTCTACAGACTGTGCAGTGTACCCTTCTTCTCTGCAGACTGTGCTGTGTACCCCCTTCTCCGCAGAATGTGCAGTGTACCCCCTTCTCTGCAGACTGTGCAGTGTACCCCCTTCTCCGCAGACTGTGCAGTGTACCCCCTTCTCCGCAGACTGTGCAGTGTACCCCCTTCTCCGCAGACTGTGCAGTGTACCCCCTTCTCCGCAGACTGTGCAGTGTACCCCCTTCTCCACAGACTGTGCAGTGTACCCACTTCTCCGCAGACTGTGCAGTGTACCCTCTTTTCCGCAGACTGTGCAGTGTACCCCCTTCTCTGCAGACTGTGCAGTGTACCCTCTTTTCCGCAGACTGTGCAGTGTACCCCCTTCTCTGCAGACTGTGCAGTGTACCCTCTTCTCCGCAGACTGTGCAGTGTACCCCCTTCTCCGCAGACTGTGCAGTGTACCCCTGTCTCTGCAGACTGTGCAGTGTACCCCCTTCTCCGCAGACTGTGTAGTGTACCCCCTTCTCCGCAGACTGTGCAGTGTACCCCCTTCTCCGCAGACTGTGCAGTGTACCCCCTTCTCCGCAGACTGTGCAGTGTACCCCCTTCTCCGCAGACTGTGCAGTGTACCCACTTCTCTGCAGATTGTGCAGTGTACCCCCTTCTCCGCAGACTGTGCAGTGTACCCCCTTCTCCGCAGACTGTGCAGTGTACCCCCTTCTCCGCAGACTGTGCAGTGTATCCCCTTCTCCGCAGACTGTGCAGTGTACCCCCTTCTCCGCAGACTGTGCAGTGTATCTCCTTCTTCCGAGACTGTGCAGTGTACCCCCTTCTCCGCAGACTGTGCAGTGTATCTCTTTCTCTGCAGACTGTGCAGTGTACCCCCTTCTCCGCAGACTGTGCAGTGTACCCCCTTCTCCGCAGACTGTGCAGTGTACCCCCTTCTCTGCAGACTGTGCAGTGTACCCCCTTCTCTGCAGACTGTGCAGTGTACCCCCTTCTCCGCAGACTGTGCAGTGTACCCCCTTCTCCGCAGACTGTGCAGTGTACCCCTGTCTCTGCAGACTGTGCAGTGTACCCCCTTCTCCGCAGACTGTGCAGTGTACCCCCTTCTCCGCAGACTGTGCAGTGTACCCCTTTTCTCCGCAGACTGTGCAGTGTACCCTCTTTTCCGCAGACTGTGCAGTGTACCCTCTTCTCCGCAGACTGTGCAGTGTACCCCCTTCTCCGCAGACTGTGCAGTGTACCCCTGTCTCTGCAGACTGTGCAGTGTATCCCCTTCTCCGCAGACTGTGCAGTGTACCCCCTTCTCCGCAGACTGTGCAGTGTATCTCCTTCTCCCCAGACTGTGCAGTGTACCCCCTTCTCCGCAGACTGTGCAGTGTATCTCCTTCTCCCCAGACTGTGCAGTGTACCCTCTTCTCCGCAGACTGTGCAGTGTACCCCTGTCTCCGCAGACTGTGTAGTGTGACCCCCCACCCCTGCAGACAGAGCTGTGTTGTCCTTTGCATTGTTGGTGTCAGTCTGAGACTCCCCTCCTCCTCTTCCTCCTCCTTCTGCAAACATTAACAAAGGTTCTTTTCTCCTCCAGCTTCAGTGCCCGGATCACCCTGGAGGATCAGTCACCATGTCCCTGGTGTTCCTGCTGCTGCTTCTGCATGGTATGTGCCGTTCCCCTGAGACCCCTCCACCTGTTCCTCAAATTGCATGCACCCCTAATAATGTCCATCCACTTATACCCAGAACACTGCCCCCTGCAGTCCATCTAATGCCCCCTGCACTTACACCCAGAACACTGCCCCCTGCAGTCAATCTAATGCCCCCTGCACTTACACCCAGAACACTGCCCCCTGCAGTCCATTTAATGCCCCCTGCACTTACACCCAGAACACTGCCCCCTGCAGTCCATTTAATGCCCCCTGCACTTACACCCAGAACACTGCCCCCTGCAGTCCATCTAATGCCCCCAGAATCCTGCCTGTCTCCTATGAAAGTGTCTTTTGAGCTGTGTATCTGCTCCTATCATGTGTGACACATAGTTACATAGTTACATAGTTAATACGGTTGAAAAAAGACCATAAGTCCCTCAAGTTCAACCAAGGGATCGGTGGGGACGCGAATCCCAGAAGGAAATGAGACTCGGATTTCTACATGTTTTCATCAGCATTAATGTTTTTTACTTTTAAGAATTCATCTAACCCCTTTATAAACCCGTCCCCTGTTTCTGCTGTGACCGCGTCCCGAGGAGTCTATTCCACAGATTCTCCGTTCTTACAGTAAAGAAGCGTTGACGCTTCTGGAGACTGAAGTATTTCTTCCCCAGTCGGAGGCAGCGCCCCTCGTCTTCTGAGGGCATTTTACATGGAACAGCTTTTCACTGTATTTTGTGTACGGCCCATTTATATACTTGTACAGGTTATTCATGTCCCCCCTTAGACGTCTCTTCTCAAGACTAAATACATTCAATTATTTTAATCTTTCTTCATAACTCAGACCCTCCGGGCCCCGTATCAGTTCAGTCGCTCTCCTCTGTACTCTCTCCAGCTCCAGGGCCTCCTTTCTGTGGACTGGTGCCCAGAACTGGACTGCAGATTCCAGATGAGGCCGCACCAGCGCTTTGTTACTGTCTGCTGTATCTAATCCTATCATGTGATATACTATCTTCTGTATCTAATCCTATCATGTGTGATACTGTCTGCTGTATCTAATCCTAACATGTGATATACTATCTTCTGTATCTAATCCTATCATGTGTGATACAGTCTGCTGTATCTAATCTTAACATGTGATATACTATCTTCTGTATCTAATCCTATCATGTGTGATACTGTCTGCTGTATCTAATCCTAACATGTGATATACTATCTTCTGTATCTAATCCTATCATGTGTGATACAGTCTGCTGTATCTAATCTTAACATGTGATATACTATCTTCTGTATCTAATCCTATCATGTGTGATACTGTCTGCTGTATCTAATCCTAACATGTGATATACTATCTTCTGTATCTAATCCTATCATGTGTGATACAGTCTGCTGTATCTAATCTTAACATGTGATATACTATCTTCTGTATCTAATCCTATCATGTGTGATACTGTCTGCTGTATCTAATCTTAACATGTGATATACTATCTTCTGTATCTAATCCTATCATGTGTGATACTGTCTGCTGTATCTAATCCTAACATGTGATATACTATCTTCTGTATCTAATCCTATCATGTGTGATACAGTCTGCTGTATCTAATCTTAACATGTGATATACTATCTTCTGTATCTAATCCTATCATGTGTGATACTGTCTGCTGTATCTAATCCTAACATGTGATATACTATCTTCTGTATCTAATCCTATCATGTGTGATACAGTCTGCTGTATCTAATCTTAACATGTGATATGCTATCTTCTGTATCTAATCCTATCATGTGTGATACTGTCTGCTGTATCTAATCCTAACATGTGATATACTATCTTCTGTATCTAATCCTATCATGTGTGATACAGTCTGCTGTATCTAATCCTAACATGTGATATACTATCTTCTGTATCTAATCCTATCATGTGTGATACAGTCTGCTGTATCTAATCTTAACATGTGATATACTATCTTCTGTATCTAATCCTATCATGTGTGATACTGTCTGCTGTATCTAATCTTAACATGTGATATACTATCTTCTGTATCTAATCCTATCATGTGTGATACTATCTGCTGAGCTACTTTATCTAATCCTATTGTGTGATACTGCTGCTGTACTTAAACCTGTCCTATGTAATACTGTCTGCTGTATTTAATTTTATTACTGGCTCCTGTATCTAATTCTCTGATGTGATACTATCTACTTTATCTAATCCTATCATGTGTGATACTGTCTTGGAGAATCTAGTCCTATTATGCCTGATACTCCCGGTACGTCTCTTGTCATGTATGATACGGTCTGTTGTATCTATTCATATATTGTGTAAAACGATACTGTATCTAATCCCATCATGTGTGATACAGTCTGCGTTATCAAATCATATCGTGTGTAAAACTGCTTGCTGTATCTAATGCTATCCTGTGTGATCCTGTCCGGGATGATGGCGCAGGACTACTCCCCCCATTCTGTGAGGCTCTGGTGCAGCATGCTGTGTCTTGTCCTTGTAATTAGTCATATTGTTCTGAAACTCTGATATTTGAAGGAATTTTCTATGTCTTCTGATACATGAAACCAGACGCGGCAGAGCCGACTGTGACGCACTCACCGCCCCCCTGAACTTCGAAACACTTCTGGAGGCCACCGCCACTGCTCCAGAGAGCAGCCGCCAGGATCTCTTCCCCTACCTGCAGCCTCCATGTAATATATGTTATTAGAGGACAGAGACATCTTCTCACCTCCCAGCAGTCTGTAGTCTCCTCTCCCTGCAGCCTCTATGTCAGGGTTCCCCAACTCCAGTCCTCAGGGCCCACCTGCCGGTCAGGATTTGGAAATATCCCACAGAATAAATACCTGTGGTAAGTCCTGATGCAGGGACACTAATTATATCACCTGCTCAATACTAAGGAAATCCTGAAAACATGGCCGGTAGGTGGGTTCCGAGGACCGGAGTTGAGGACCACTGCTCTATGTAATATATGTTATTAGAGGACAGAGACATATTCTCACCTCCCAGCAGTCTGTAGTCTCCTCTCCCTGCAGCCTCTATATAATATATGTTAGAGGACAGTGACATCTCCTCTCCTCCCTGCAGTCTGTAGTCTCCTCTCCCTGCAGCCTCTATATAATATATATTAGAGGACAGTGACATCTCCTCACCTCCCTGCAGTCTGTAGTCTCCTCTCCCTGCAGCCTCTATGTAATATATGTTATTAGAGGACAGAGACATCTCCTCACCTCCCAGCAGTCTGGACTCTGTAGTCTCCTCTCCCCACAGCCTCTATATAATATATGTTATTAGAGGACAGAGACATCTCCTCACCTCCCAGCAGTCTGTAGTCTCCTCTCCCTGCAGCCTCTATATAATATATGTTATTAGAGGACAGAGACATCTCCTCACCTCCCAGCAGTCTGTAGTCTCCTCTCCCTGCAGCTACTATATAATATATATTAGAGGACAGTGACATCTCCTCACCTCCCAGCAGTCTGTAGTCTCCTCTCCCTGCAGCCTCTATGTAATATATGTTATTAGAGGACAGAGACATCTCCTCACCTCCCAGCAGTCTGGACTCTGTAGTCTCCTCTCCCTGCAGCCTCTATGTAATATATGTTATTAGAGGACAGAGACATCTCCTCACCTCCCTGCAGTCTGTAGTCTCCTCTCCCTGCAGCCTCTATATAATATATATTAGAGGACAGTGACATCTCCTCACCTCCCAGCAGTCTGTAGTCTCCTCTCCATGCAGCCTCTATGTAATATATGTTATTAGAGGACAGAGACATCTCCTCACCTCCCAGCAGTCTGTAGTCTCCTCTCCATGCAGCCTCTATGTAATATATGTTATTAGAGGACAGAGACATCTCCTCACCTCCATGCAGTCTGTAGTCTCCTCTCCCTGCAGCCTCTATATAATATATATTAGAGGACAGTGACATCTCCTCACCTACCAGCAGTCTGTAGTCTCCTCTCCCTGCAGCCTCTATGTAATATATGTTATTAGAGGACAGAGACATCTCCTCACCTCCCAGCAGTCTGTAGTCTCCTCTCCCTGCAGCCTCTATATAATATATATTAGAGGACAGTGACATCTCCTCACCTCCCAGCAGTCTGTAGTCTCCTCTCCCTGCAGCCTCTATGTAATATATGTTATTAGAGGACAGAGACATCTCCTCACCTCCCAGCAGTCTGTAGTCTCCTCTCCCTGCAGCCTCTATATAATATATATTAGAGGACAGTGACATCTCCTCACCTCCCAGCAGTCTGGACTCTGTAGTCTCCTCTCCCCACAGCCTCTATATAATATATGTTATTAGAGGACAGAGACATCTCCTCACCTCCCAGCAGTCTGTAGTCTCCTCTCCCTGCAGCCTCTATGTAATATATGTTATTAGAGGACAGAGACATCTCCTCACCTCCCAGCAGTCTGTAGTCTCCTCTCCCTGCAGCCTCTATGTAATATATGTTATTAGAGGACAGAGACATCTCCTCACCTCCCAGCAGTCTGTAGTCTCCTCTCCCTGCAGCCTCTATATAATATATATTAGAGGACAGTGACATCTCCTCACCTCCCAGCAGTCTGTAGTCTCCTCTCCCTGCAGCCTCTATGTAATATATGTTATTAGAGGACAGAGACATCTCCTCACCTCCCAGCAGTCTGTAGTCTCCTCTCCCTGCAGCCTCTAATATATATTAGAGGACAGTGACATCTCCTCACCTCCCAGCAGTCTGGACTCTGTAGTCTCCTCTCCCCACAGCCTCTATATAATATATGTTATTAGAGGACAGAGACATCTCCTCACCTTCCAGCAGTCTGTAGTCTCCTCTCCCTGCAGCCTCTATGTAATATATGTTATTAGAGGACAGAGACATCTCCTCACCTTCCAGCAGTCTGGACTCTGTAGTCTCCTCTCCCTGCAGCCTCTATGTAATATATGTTATTAGAGGACAGTGACATCTCCTCACCTCCCAGCAGTCTGTAGTCTCCTCTCCCTGCAGCCTCTATGTAATATATATTAGAGGACAGAGACCTCTCCTCACCTCCCAGCAGTCTGGACTCTGTAGTCTCCTCTCCCTGCAGCCTCTATGTAATATATATTAGAGGACAGTGACATCTCCTCACCTCCCAGCAGTCTGTAGTCTCCTCTCCCTGCAGCCTCTATGTAATATATATTAGAGGACAGAGACATCTCCTCACCTCCCAGCAGTCTGGACTCTGTAGTCTCCTCTCCCCGCAGCCTCCATGTAATATATGTTATTAGAGGACAGAGACATCTCCTCACCTCCCAGCAGTCTGTAGTCTCCTCTCCCCGCAGCCTCTATGTAATATATATTAGAGGACAGAGACATCTCCTCACCTCCCAGCAGTCTGGACTCTGTAGTCTCCTCTCCCCGCAGCCTCCATGTAATATATGTTATTAGAGGACAGAGACATCTCCTCACCTCCCAGCAGTCTGTAGTCTCCTCTCCCTGCAGCCTCTATGTAATATGTTATTAGAGGACAGAGACATCTCCTCACCTCCCAGCAGTCTGTAGTCTCCTCTCCCTGCAGCCTCTATATAATATATGTTATTAGAGGACAGAGACATCTCCTCACCTCCCAGCAGTCTGTAGTCTCCTCTCCCTGCAGCTACTATATAATATATATTAGAGGACAGTGACATCTCCTCACCTCCCAGCAGTCTGTAGTCTCCTCTCCATGCAGCCTCTATGTAATATATGTTATTAGAGGACAGAGACATCTCCTCACCTCCCAGCAGTCTGGACTCTGTAGTCTCCTCTCCCTGCAGCCTCTATGTAATATATGTTATTAGAGGACAGAGACATCTCCTCACCTCCCTGCAGTCTGTAGTCTCCTCTCCCTGCAGCCTCTATATAATATATATTAGAGGACAGTGACATCTCCTCACCTCCCAGCAGTCTGTAGTCTCCTCTCCATGCAGCCTCTATGTAATATATGTTATTAGAGGACAGAGACATCTCCTCACCTCCCAGCAGTCTGTAGTCTCCTCTCCATGCAGCCTCTATGTAATATATGTTATTAGAGGACAGAGACATCTCCTCACCTCCATGCAGTCTGTAGTCTCCTCTCCCTGCAGCCTCTATATAATATATATTAGAGGACAGTGACATCTCCTCACCTACCAGCAGTCTGTAGTCTCCTCTCCCTGCAGCCTCTATGTAATATATGTTATTAGAGGACAGAGACATCTCCTCACCTCCCAGCAGTCTGTAGTCTCCTCTCCCTGCAGCCTCTATATAATATATATTAGAGGACAGTGACATCTCCTCACCTCCCAGCAGTCTGTAGTCTCCTCTCCCTGCAGCCTCTATGTAATATATGTTATTAGAGGACAGAGACATCTCCTCACCTCCCAGCAGTCTGTAGTCTCCTCTCCCTGCAGCCTCTATATAATATATATTAGAGGACAGTGACATCTCCTCACCTCCCAGCAGTCTGGACTCTGTAGTCTCCTCTCCCCACAGCCTCTATATAATATATGTTATTAGAGGACAGAGACATCTCCTCACCTCCCAGCAGTCTGTAGTCTCCTCTCCCTGCAGCCTCTATGTAATATATGTTATTAGAGGACAGAGACATCTCCTCACCTCCCAGCAGTCTGTAGTCTCCTCTCCCTGCAGCCTCTATGTAATATATGTTATTAGAGGACAGAGACATCTCCTCACCTCCCAGCAGTCTGTAGTCTCCTCTCCCTGCAGCCTCTATATAATATATATTAGAGGACAGTGACATCTCCTCACCTCCCAGCAGTCTGTAGTCTCCTCTCCCTGCAGCCTCTATGTAATATATGTTATTAGAGGACAGAGACATCTCCTCACCTCCCAGCAGTCTGTAGTCTCCTCTCCCTGCAGCCTCTATATAATATATATTAGAGGACAGTGACATCTCCTCACCTCCCAGCAGTCTGGACTCTGTAGTCTCCTCTCCCCACAGCCTCTATATAATATATGTTATTAGAGGACAGAGACATCTCCTCACCTTCCAGCAGTCTGTAGTCTCCTCTCCCTGCAGCCTCTATGTAATATATGTTATTAGAGGACAGAGACATCTCCTCACCTTCCAGCAGTCTGGACTCTGTAGTCTCCTCTCCCTGCAGCCTCTATGTAATATATGTTATTAGAGGACAGTGACATCTCCTCACCTCCCAGCAGTCTGTAGTCTCCTCTCCCTGCAGCCTCTATGTAATATATATTAGAGGACAGAGACCTCTCCTCACCTCCCAGCAGTCTGGACTCTGTAGTCTCCTCTCCCTGCAGCCTCTATGTAATATATATTAGAGGACAGTGACATCTCCTCACCTCCCAGCAGTCTGTAGTCTCCTCTCCCTGCAGCCTCTATGTAATATATATTAGAGGACAGAGACATCTCCTCACCTCCCAGCAGTCTGGACTCTGTAGTCTCCTCTCCCCGCAGCCTCCATGTAATATATGTTATTAGAGGACAGAGACATCTCCTCACCTCCCAGCAGTCTGTAGTCTCCTCTCCCCGCAGCCTCTATGTAATATATATTAGAGGACAGAGACATCTCCTCACCTCCCAGCAGTCTGGACTCTGTAGTCTCCTCTCCCCGCAGCCTCCATGTAATATATGTTATTAGAGGACAGAGACATCTCCTCACCTCCCAGCAGTCTGTAGTCTCCTCTCCCTGCAGCCTCTATGTAATATGTTATTAGAGGACAGAGACATCTCCTCACCTCCCAGCAGTCTGTAGTCTCCTCTCCATGCAGCCTCTATGTAATATATGTTATTAGAGGACAGAGACATCTCCTCACCTCCCAGCAGTCTGGACTCTGTAGTCTCCTCTCCCTGCAGCCTCTATGTAATATATGTTATTAGAGGACAGAGACATCTCCTCACCTCCCTGCAGTCTGTAGTCTCCTCTCCCTGCAGCCTCTATATAATATATATTAGAGGACAGAGACATCTCCTCACCTCCCAGCAGTATGTAGTCTCCTCTCCCTGCAGCCTCTATATAATATATGTTATTAGAGGACAGAGACATCTCCTCACCTCCCAGCAGTCTGTAGTCTCCTCTCCCTGCAGCCTCTATATAATATATGTTATTAGAGGACAGAGACATCTCCTCACCTCCCAGCAGTCTGTAGTCTCCTCTCCCTGCAGCCTCTATGTAATATGTTATTAGAGGACAGAGACATCTCCTCACCTCCCAGCAGTCTGTAGTCTCCTCTCCCTGCAGCCTCTATGTAATATGTTATTAGAGGACAGAGACATCTCCTCACCTCCCAGCAGTCTGTAGTCTCCTCTCCCTGCAGCCTCTATGTAATATGTTATTAGAGGACAGAGACATCTCCTCACCTCCCAGCAGTATGTAGTCTCCTCTCCCTGCAGCCTCTATATAATATATGTTATTAGAGGACAGAGACATCTCCTCACCTCCCAGCAGTCTGTAGTCTCCTCTCCCTGCAGCCTCTATGTAATATGTTATTAGAGGACAGAGACATCTCCTCACCTCCCAGCAGTCTGTAGACTCCTCTCCCAGCAGCCTCTATGTAATATATGTTATTAGAGCACAGTGACGTCTCCTCTCCCTACAACCTCCATGTAATATGTTATTAGAGGACAGTGACATCTCCTCTCCTTCTAGCAGTCTGTAGTCTCCTCTCCCCGCAGCCTCTATGTAATATATATTAGAGGACAGAGACATCTCCTCACCTCCCTGCAGTCTGTAGTCTCCTCTCCCCACAGCCTCTATATAATATATGTTATTAGAGGACAGAGACATCTCCTCACCTCCCAGCAGTCTGTTCTCTGTAGTCTCCTCTCCCTGCAGCCTCTATGTAATATGTTATTAGAGGACAGAGACATCTCCTCACCTCCCAGCAGTATGTAGTCTCCTCTCCCTGCAGCCTCCATGTAATATGTTATTAGAGGACAGTGACATCTCCTCACCTCCCTGCAGTCTGTAGTCTCCTCTCCCTGCAGCCTCTATGTAATATGGTTTTAGAGGACAGAGACATCTCCTCACCTCCCAGCAGTCTGTAGTCTCCTCTCCCCGCAGCCTCTATATAATATATGTTATTAGAGGACAGAGACATCTCCTCTCCTCCCAGCAGTCTGTAGTCTCCTCTCCCCGCAGCCTCTATGTAATATGTTATTAGAGGACAGAGACATCTCCTCTCCTCCCAGCAGTCTGTAGTCTCCTCTCCCTGCAGCCTCTATGTAATATATATTAGAGGACAGAGACATCTCCTCACCTCCCAGCAGTCTGTAGTCTCCTCTCTCTGCAGCCTCTATGTAATATATATTAGAGGACAGAGACATCTCCTCACCTCCCAGCAGTCTGTAGTCTCCTCTCTCTGCAGCCTCTATGTAATATATATTAGAGGACAGAGACATCTCCTCTCCTCCCAGCAGTCTGTAGTCTCCTCTCCCCGCAGCCTCTATGTAATATGTTATTAGAGGACAGAGACATCTCCTCACCTCCCAGCAGTCTGTAGTCTCCTCTCGACCTGTATAACGGACACCACAGTTAGTTTTTGGCATGCTCTCATCCTTTGTGCAGTGTGAACAAGGGTTAAAGGGACCCTCATTTTCCTGAGGTGAGCCAGCACCAGTCAGACATTTGTGAGGCTTGTACATTCGCTGTGCCGTTCAGGTGATGAGACCCCTCCAGGGAGGGCACTGCCTGCAGAGGATTTGCTGCATGCTGTGTCAGGGGAATGTGGGAACTTAAAGGGGTTCTCTGCTTTGATATAAGTGAAACTTCGACTGAACGGTGTTAAGCTGGTGGATAGTTGGTCCTGCTCTGGGCTGAGGGTCTGTTACAAATGCCTGTGCTTTCACTATGCTGTGTGCTCTTGTGTTCCTCAGGGGCGGTGCCAAGTATGCGAGCGCTGTCACTGTGCGGATGGAGGAGGCAGGAGATTGGCGGAAACAACCTGCGATATTGTGGCAGCTCTGGAGAAAATACGCTGAGCGTGGTGAACACAGAGGAGGCCCTGATGGTGCGTTCTCCTCTCCTCACCTCTGGGGACATCCTCCTGCAGTCGCAGCCCGGCCCTTATACGTTCTGCGTGCACTGGGTTCCTGCCCTGCGCCTCCTCAACTTCAGCTATGGAGTGACCAAGTCATGGAATGTATCGGCCAGGCCCCAGCCCAAGAGTAACCTGCCCCCGTCAGAAGCACAACCCCCATCATTCACTTGCGAGCCCAGCTACCTGCTCATCAATGTCACCATCAATGGGCAACCAGTGGGGAACTCCTGCAACTTCAGCTTCCCCCTCCAACCCAGCTACACAGGTGAGACCGCACTGATGAGGATGATAGGAGTAGTAGTAAGACCCTCTTTATGTACGCTCTCTTTCTGCTGTTTCTTTCTCTTGCTATCCCTTTCTTGTTCTATTTCCTTTCTATTTTTTTTCTCTGTCTAGTTTTCTTCTCTCTCTCTCTCTCTGTTCCTTTCCTCTCTTTCTCGCTCTCTTTTTCTTTCTCCCTTCTCTTTCTATTTCATTCCCCCTCTATTTGTCTCTTTCTCTCCTTCTCGTTCTGTTTCTTTCTCTAATCTCTTTCCTTTCTCTCTATCTTTTCTCCTCCCCTCTCTTCCCTCTCTTTCTCTATAATCCCACTTCTTCTCTCTCTTCTGTCTCGCTCTCGCTCTCGTTCTCTCACTATTTCTCTCTTTGTCTTTCTTTTCTTCAATTTATTTTATCTCAGTTCTCTTTCTCACTATTTTTCTGTCTCTCTCTCTTCTTTTTCTCTCTCCTTTCTCTCATATTCTCTTTTCACACTTTTTCCTTCTCTCTCTTCTTCATCTCTCTGTTTTCTTTTTGTTTTTCTCTCTCTTACTTTTCTCTTTCATTCTTTATTATTTTTTTCAATCTTTCTCTCACTCTTTATCTGTCTCTTCATTTTCCTCTCTCTCCCTTTCTTGCTCTCTTTATCTATTCCTCTCTGTTTTCCTGCCTTTTTCGCTCACTGTCTCTCTCTGGTTATAATGTGCACTCTCTCTCTCTCTGGTTATAATGTGCGCTCTCTATATGGTTATTATGTGCGCTCTCTCTCTGGTTATGATTTGCGCTCTCTCTCTCTGAATATGATGTGCGCTCTCTCTCTGGTTATGATATGCGCAATCTCTCTCTGGTTATGATGTGCGCTCTCTCTCTCTCTGGTTATGATGTGCGCTCTCTCTCTCTCTGGTTATGATGTGCGCTCTCTCTCTCTCTCTCTCTGGTTATAATGTGCGCTCTCTCTCTCTATGGTTATTATGTGTGCTCTCTCTCTCTCTGGTTATGATGTGCGCTCTCTCTCTCTCTGGTTATGATGTGCGCTCTCTCTCTCTCTGGTTATAATGTGCTCTCTCTCTCTCTCTCTGGTTATAATGAGCGCTCTCTCTCTCTATGGTTATTATGTGCGCTCTCTCTCTCTCTGGTTATGATGTGCGCTCTCTCTCTCTGGTTATGATGTGCGCTCTCTCTCTCTGGTTATGATGTCTGCACTCTCTCTCTCTCTGGTTAAAATGCGCGCTCTCTCTCTGGTTATGATGTGCGCTCTCTCTCTGGTTATAATGTGCGCTCTCTCTCTGGTTATGATGTGCGCTCTCTCTCTCTGGTTATCATGTGCGCTGTCTCTGTGGTTATGATGTGCGCTCTCTCTCTGGTTATGATGTGCGCTCTCTCTCTGGTTATGATGTGCGCTCTCTCTCTGGTTATGATGTGTGCTCTCTCTCTCTGGTTATGATGTGCGCTCTCTCTCTCTGGTTATGATGTCTGCACTCTCTCTCTCTCTGGTTAAAATGCGCGCTCTCTCTCTGGTTATGATGTGCGCTCTCTCTCTGGTTATAATGTGCGCTCTCTCTCTGGTTATGATGTGCGCTCTCTCTCTCTCTCTCTCTCTGGTTATAATGTGCGCTCTCTCTCTCTATGGTTATTATGTGTGCTCTCTCTCTCTCTGGTTATGATGTGCGCTCTCTCTCTCTCTGGTTATGATGTGCGCTCTCTCTCTCTCTCTCTGGTTATAATGAGCGCTCTCTCTCTCTATGGTTATTATGTGCGCTCTCTCTCTCTCTGGTTATGATGTGCGCTCTCTCTCTCTGGTTATGATGTGCGCTCTCTCTCTCTGGTTATGATGTCTGCACTCTCTCTCTCTCTGGTTAAAATGCGCACTCTCTCTCTCTGGTTATGATGTGCGCTCTCTCTCTGGTTATAATGTGCGCTCTCTCTCTGGTTATGATGTGCGCTCTCTCTCTCTGGTTATCATGTGCGCTGTCTCTGTGGTTATGATGTGCGCTCTCTCTCTGGTTATGATGTGCGCTCTCTCTCTGGTTATGATGTGTGCTCTCTCTCTCTGGTTATGATGTGCGCTCTCTCTCTCTGGTTATGATGTCTGCACTCTCTCTCTGGTTAAAATGCGCGCTCTCTCTCTGGTTATGATGTGCGCTCTCTCTCTGGTTATAATGTGCGCTCTCTCTCTGGTTATGATGTGCGCTCTCTCTCTCTGGTTATCATGTGCGCTGTCTCTGTGGTTATGATGTGCGCTCTCTCTCTGGTTATGATGTGCGCTCTCTCTCTGGTTATGATGTGCGCTCTCTTTCTCTGGTTATGATGTGCGCTGTCTCTGTGGTTATGATGTGCGCTCTCTTTCTCTGGTTATGATGTGCTCTCTCTTGTTATGATGTGCGCTCTCTCTCTGGTTATTATGTGTGCTCTCTCTCTTTCTGGCAATGTGCGCTCTCTCTCTCTCTCTGGTTACGATGAGCGCTGTCTCTCTGGCTTCACCAAGACCTCAGGTTTCCATTTCCCATCAGTCTGTGATGTCACATCTGCGAGATGTAGATTTCACAACCTCCCACACTGTCTCTTGTGGGCAGATACAAGAGGGGGTGTCTCGCCCATTCTACACAGACAGACGCACATGGGGTGGTGGAAACAAAGCGCTTGTTCGTGTTCTGTGGGAATACAACTCCCAGCAGACTGTGTCACCCCGAGGATGGTGCATTGAGTGTGTGCAGTGAGAGATCAGGACACTGACGGGGGGCTGTACGAGCATAAAAGATGGGGGGCTGTGCAAGCATAGGAGGACGGGGCTGTGCAAGCATAGGAAGATGGGGGGCTGTGCAAGCATAGGAAGATGGGGGGCTGTGCAAGCATAGGAAGATGGGGGACTGTGCAAGCATAGGAAGATGGGGGGCTGTGCAAGCATAGGAGGACGGGGGCTGTGCAAGCATAGGAAGATGGGGGCTGTGCAAGCATAGGAAGATGGGGGGCTGTGCAAGCATAGGAAGATGGGGGGCTGTGCAAGCATAGGAAGATGGGGGGCTGTGCAAGCATAGGAAGATGGGGGGCTGTGCAAGCATAGGAAGATGGGGGGGCTGTGCAAGCATAGGAAGATGGGGGGACTGTGCAAGCATAGGAAGATGGGGGGACTGTGCAAGCATAGGAGGACTGGGGGCTGTGCAAGCATAGGAAGGACGGGGGGCTGTGCAAGCATAGGAAGATGGGGGGCTGTGCAAGCATAGGAAGATGGGGGGCTGTGCAAGCATAGGAAGATGGGGGGCTGTGCAAGCATAGGAAGATGGGGGGCTGTGCAAGCATAGGAAGGATGGGGGGTGTGTGCAAGCATAGGAGGACGAGGGGTGTGTGCAAGCATAGGAGGAAGATGGGGGCTGTGCAAGCATAGGAAGATGGGGGGGCTGTGCAAGCATAGGAAGATGGGGGGCTGTGCAAGCATAGGAAGATGGGGGGGCTGTGCAAGCATAGGAAGATGGGGGGGCTGTGCAAGCATAGGAAGATGGGGGGGCTGTGCAAGCATAGGAAGATGGGGGGCTGTGCAAGCATAGGAAGATGGGGGCTGTGCAAGCATAGGAGGACAGGGGTGTGTGCAAGCATAGGAGGACGGGGGTGTGTGCAAGCATAGGAGGACGAGGGGCTGTGCAAGCATAGGAAGATGGGGGGCTGTGCAAGCATAGGAAGATGGGGGGCTTTGCAAGCATAGGAAGATGGGGGCTTTGCAAGCATAGGAAGATGGGGGGCTTTGCAAGCATAGGAAGATGGGGGACTGTGCGAGCGTGAGACAGGGGCTGTGTGACGGTAGGAGAACGGGGGGCTGTGTGACGGTAGGAGAACGGGGGGCTGTGTGACGGTAGGAGGATGGGGGGCTGTGTTACAGTAGGAGGACGGGGGCTGTGTTACCGTAGGAGGACAGGGGGCTGTGTTACCGTAGGAGGACAGGGGGCTGTGTTACCGTAGGAGGACAGGGGGCTGTGTTACCGTAGGAGGACGGGGGGGCTGTGCAAGCATAGGAGGACGGGGGGCTGTGTGACGGTAGGAGGACGGGGGGCTGTGTTACCGTAGGAGGATGGGGAGCTGTGTTACCGTAGGAGGACGGGGGGCTGTGTTACCGTAGGAGGATGGGGAGCTGTGTTACCGTAGGAGGACGGGGGGCTGTGCAAGCATAGGAGGACGGGGGCCTGTGTTACCGTAGGAGGACAGGGGGCTGTGTTACCGTAGGAGGACGGGGGCCTGTGTTACCGTAGGAGGATGGGGGGGCTATGTGATTTGCCTATATTGTACTCAACTGGGGCCCCCACGCTGTCTTTGTCCACCTCTGGGTCACATCACCCCAACAACCCCATAACAGGTCACATGATTTCTTCTACTTCCGACACCTGACTCCACAATCCCCATTACACCCCTCCCCCATATATCAGGGGCCCTGCGGATGCCGGTCGCTTCTTCCTCTCCTGCAGCTGAGTTGATGGAATTTCTGTTATCTGTAGCCGCCCTCGCACCAGGGTCTTGTGTGTGGTACACAGGGCTCTGGGCACAGGGGCTCACAATCTAATAAATCCACACACAATAACATCCATGATGTAGTGGCCTCCCAGCAGCACAGATAATTTCAGGAAAACAGTGAGAAGAATGGGGGTTAGTACACGTGGCCATACATGTAAGCAGGGAGAGAACAGAGTTGTGTATTGGGGGAGGGGTCTGCAGGCTGCGTGTACCATCAAAGGCGCTGCCGATCCACTATCATAATTTGTGACACCAGTGGGAGAGGCTGAAGGAAGGCAGGGGAGGGATTGAGTGCAGGCAGGGGAGGAGCTAAAGGAAGGCAGGGAGGGAAAAAGGGCAGGCAGGGGAGGGATTGGAGGAATTGAGTTCAAGCACGGGCTTAAAGGGAACCTGTCACTGGGATTTTGTGTATAGAGCTGAGGACATGAGTTGCTAGATGGCCCCTAGCACATCCAAAATACCCAGTCCCCATAGCTCTGTGTGCTTTAATTGTGTCAAAAAAACGATTTGATACATATGCAAATGAACCTGAGATGAGTCCTGTCCCTGACTCATCTCACATACAGGACTCATCTCAGCTTAATTTGCATATGTATCGAATCAGTTTTTTTTACACAATAAAAGCACACAGAGCTATGAGGACTGGGTATTGCAGATGTGCTAGCGGCCATCTAGCAACCCATGTCCGCAGCTCTATACACAAAATCCTGGTGACGGGTTCCCTTTAAAGAAGACAGGGGAGAGAACTAAGGGAAGGCAGGGGAGGAGCTAAAGGAAGGCAGGGGTGGGAAAAAATGCAGTCAGGGGAGGGTCTGAAGGAAGGCTGGGGAAGGATTGAGAGCAAGCAGGGGAGGGGCTTAAGGAAGGCAGGGGAGGGGATGTGACGCTGGACAGGATACAAGATACACAGATTACAACCAAACAAGTGTCTAGGCAAGAAGCTGGGGATAAAGGTCACCTCCTGACAAATCCTTACCAGCTCTCCCTAGACTTCTATGCCCACATTCAGACCCTGAAGGTGGGAATGAACGTGTCCTCGTGCCTAGGCTAAAGATTCCCTAAAATCCCTAAGATGGTGAAAGGGGGAAAGCGGCAGCCTGCTCCCTCAGAACCTGGAGGGGGCAGGCATCTCTCTAACAGCCTAGACAGACAATCACAAGAAAACAAAACCAACTTATCTTGTACTGAGCTGGAACAGCGATCCTTCCCTCCTACCTGCCTCTGAACAAAACAGAAGCTATAACCCGCACAGGACACTGGGAGTGGGCGTAATTTAAATTTATACCAACGACCCCACCCAGTGCACCTGAAGGGAGGCGGATATAGCTCAACTCCAAAGCAATAACAAAAGGCTACACATGTGCTGCTAACCTAGCAGACCTCCGGACATGACCTGAGCAGGGGAGGGAAAAGTGCAGGTAGGGGAGGGGCTGAAGAAAGGCTGGGAAGGGATTGACAACAGGCAGGTGAGGGGAAAAGAGCAGGCAGGGGAAGGGCTGAAGGAAGGCAGGGAAGGGGCTGAAGGAAGAGGGGAGGGGCTGAGTGTAGGCAGGGGAGGGAAACAGGGCAGGCGGGCAGCTGAGTTCAAGCATGAGAAGAACAGAGGGCAGGCATAGGAGGGACAGGGCAGGCAATGGGGCAGGCAGGGGAGGGGCTGAGCACAGTAAGAGGGGGGACAGAGGTGAGGCAGGGGAGGCAAACAAGGCAGAAGGGAAGAGACTGAGCGCAGGAAGGGGAGGAACAGAGTGCTGGTGGGGAGGGGGGGAGGGGGCAGGTAGGGGAAGGTCTAAGTGCAGACAGGGGAACTGCTGAGCAAGGAACGGGAGGGGACAGGGCAGGAATAGGAGTGACAGAGGGCAGGCAGGGAAAGGATAGAGCAGAAGAGGAGGGATTTGGGCAGGTAGGGGAGGGGTTGATTAGATGAAAGGAGGGACAGAGCACATGAATGGTTTCATCAGATGACAGGGAGGGTCTATGCTTCTTGGGTTCATGCTTCTGGGGGTCCTGCTCCTGGGGATCTTGCCCCTGGGGTCCTTCTCTTGGAGGTCCTGCTTCTGGAGGTCTTGCTCCTGTGGTTCATTCTCTGACTCTTGGGAATCATGCTTCTGGAGGTCCTGTTCCTGGGGTTCATGCTCCTAGAGGTCCTGGGGTTCATGCTCCTAGAGGTCCTGCTCCTGGGTGTTCATGCTTCTTGGAGTCACTGTTGATCCTTCTTCCTGTCTGTCTTGTAGATGCTAAGAGTGTGGAGCATGAGATCTCACAAGTTGCCGACTATTTGGACAAGGACAATTTCTTTGACACTGGACAAGTGTAAGTAATTCTGAGTCCCTGAGGAACCGGTTGTACCCATGTCCCACCACACAGCCTCTTCTGTCTCCTTTCAGGTTCCGTGGCTGGATTGATGCAACGTTGTCCAAGGTGACATTTGATGAGGACAGGCGCTATTTTGGGAAGGGCTCTCTACAGGCGGCTGTATATAAGCTGCATTCTGCTGAGGTGGTGAGTGGTAACATGATGTCATGATCCACAGGACTGGACACTGGGACGACATGTGGTTACCTGGTAACCCTAACGTGTGTTCTTCTCACCCCCAACAGCTGAGTTCTCTCCCTGATCATCTGGGCATTTCTTTGTCTTTTCCCAAAGAGCTGCTGGAAACGATGGACCCTGGTACTCGGCTGCAGGTTGTCCGAATCCGCAGCTCTGGAGCGCTCTTCCAGGTGAGACCTCGCGCTCATAGTTGTCACACGGTGCAGCCTGCACTGCAGAGAATCATGTACTGACCTATGTGTGCACACAGGATGCTGCAAACAGCACAGTCCTGGACAGTCAGGTGGTCGGCGTCACCCTGGAGGGAAGACCCGTCTCTAACCTTCCTGAAGACATTGTCATCACCTTTTACCACCAGCCCTTACAGGTAACAGATGTGGTAACTATTAAAGCAGGTAAAATACCCCAGCCAATGACAGCCACGTGTAAGAGAGGTCGAGCATGCACATGGCCGCTTTCTCTGAAATCTAAAGATGTCTTCGCCATCACCCAAGCACCAGGAGGTGGGGTATACCCACTCCTAGAAATGGTGACTGCCGGGTGTAACTAGAAACTGCTGTGCTATTTAGAACAACTAGCCAAGGACCCATGTCACACCCGTCCTGGGTGTCAACCCTCTCCCCGTTACACCAGCCCCGTGTGTCACCCCTCTCCCTGTCACACTTGTCCTAGGTGTCACCTCTCTCCTTGTCACACTTGTCCCAACTATCAACCCTCTCCCCGTCACACTTCTCCCAAGTGTTACCCCTCTCCCCGTTACACCAGCTCCGTGTGCCACTTCTCTCCCTATTACACTAGCCCCGTTTCCCACCCCTCTCCCCGTCACACTTGTCCCAACTGTCACCCCTCTCCCCATTACACCAGCCCCATGTGTCACCCCTTTCCCCATTACACCAGCCCCGTGTGCCACCCCTCTCCCTGTCACACTTGTCCCAAGATTCCCAACTGTCACCTCTCTCCCCATTACACCAGCCCTGTGTGTCACCCCTCTCCCTATTACACCAGCCCTGTGTGTCACCCCTCTCCCTGTCACACTTGTCCTAGGTGTCACCCCTCTCCCTGTCACACTTGTCCCAAGATTCCCAACTGTCACCTCTCTCCCCATTACACCAGCCCCATGTGTCACCCCTCTCCTTGTCACACTTGTCCCAACTGTCACCCCTCTCCCCGTCACACTTCTCCCAAGTGTCACCCCTCACCCCGTTACACCAGCTCTGTGTGCCACCCCTCTCCCTATTACACCAGCCCTGTTTGCCACCCCTCTCCCCATTACACCAGCCCCATGTGTCACCCCTCTCCCCATCACACTTCTCCCAAGTGTCACCCCTCTCCCCGTTACACCAGCCCAATGTGTCACCCCTCTCCCCATTACACCAGCCCCATGTGTCACCCCTCTCCCCATTACACCAGCCCCATGTGTCACCCCTCTCCTCATTACACCAGTCCCGTGTGCCACCCCTCTCCCTATTACACCAGCCCCGTTTGCCACCCCTCTCTCCGTCACACTTGTCCCAGGTGTCACCCCTCTCCCCATTACACCAGCCCCATGTGCCACCCCTCTTCCTGTCACACTTGTCCCAACTGTCACCCCTCTCCCCATTACACCAGCCCTGTGTGCCACCTCTCTCCCCATTACACCAGCCCCGCGTGCCACCCCTCTCCCCGTCCCAAGTGTCAGCTCTCTGTCTGTCACCCTTGTCCTGGGTGTCACCCCTCTTGCCTTCACACCCATCAGTGGCACCTGACCTGCTCCCTCATGTATACGCTGCATTACAGTAGAAACAGAAAAAAGCTTCCATCAGCGCAGGAGACCGATAATTTATTAAAGCAATAAAATATGTAAAATTGCATATAACGCGTTTCATGCCTGTAAATGCACAGCACCTTCTGGGACTAAAGTCCGACCCTGTGCACTCTATAGGAGGAGATCAGACTGGTGTAAAGTAGAACCGGCTTAGTTGCCCATAGCAACCAATCAGATTCCACCTTTCATTTATTACAGCTCCTTTGGAAAATGAAAGGTGGAATCTGATTGGTTGCTATGGGCAACTAAGACAGTTCTACTTTACACCAGTGGAGCGCCCTATGGTTTCATCTTGTATCGTGTCTACGCTGGGTTTGTATGATGCCACGTCGCTATGTGCTGGGAGCGGCACCTGTAAAATGTGGTGGTAATTACAGGAAAGGGACCCAAAGGTCACAAGGCTGCGGATGTCCTCGTGTCTGCTCCATCTGTTGTGGAGAGATCAGCTCAGCCTAGACGTGTCTGTGTGGGATGTGTCCTCATTCCTGCCCCGGGTGTCAGGGGTTGTCCTGAGAACCCTATCGCCCTTCACAACAATTCTCCCTAATGTGTTCCCCTCTTTTGTGCCACAGGTGAAATCGTCTGTGGTCTGCGTGTTCTGGGATGGTGAGTATCCCCACCGTCTGCTAATATGGGGTGAGCTCCACCATGAATGTCTGGGTAATGACGACTGGTCACATCCATTCCCACAGAGTTGTCCGAAAACTGGAGGACGGATGGATGCCGCACGGTGCCTGGTGAGGGCCACACCGACTGCAGGTGTAACCACCTGACATACTTCGCACTGCTGATGGTGAGTTCTGAGGGAACATCCAGGCCATCACCTTCCCCCATCCTGAACCCCAGAAATCCACTACATCACCCCCCCCATCCTGAACCCCAGAAATCCACTACATCACCCCCCCCATCCTGAACCCCAGAAATCCACTACATCACCCCCCCCATCCTGAGCCCCAGAAATCCACTACATCACCCCCCCATCCTGAACCCCAGAAATCCACTACATCACCCCCCATCCTGAGCCCCAGAAATCCACTACATCACCCCCCCCCCCATCCTGAGCCCCAGAAATCCACTACATCACCCCCCCCCATCCTGAACCCCAGAAATCCACTACATCACCCCCCATCCTGAACCCCAGAAATCCACTACATCACCCCCCATCCTGAACCCCAGAAATCCACTACATCACCCCCCCCCATCCTGAGCCCCAGAAATCCACTACATCACCCCCCATCCTGAACCCCAGAAATCCACTACATCACCCCCCATCCTGAACCCCAGAAATCCACTACATCACCCCCCCCCCATCCTGAGCCCCAGAAATCCACTACATCACCCCTTCCATCCTGAGCCCCAGAAATCCACTACATCACCCCCCCCCCATCCTGAGCCCCAGAAATCCAGGCCATCACCCCCCATCCTGAACCCCAGAAATCCACTACATCACCCCCCATCCTGAACCCCAGAAATCCACTACATCACCCCCCCCATCCTGAGCCCCAGAAATCCACTACATCACCCCCCCCATCCTGAGCCCCAGAAATCCACTACATCACCTTCCCCCATCCTGAACCCCAGAAATCCACTACATCACCCCCCCCCATCCTGAGCCCCAGAAATCCACTACATCACCCCCCCATCCTGAACCCCAGTAATCCACTACATCACCCCCCCCATCCTGAGCCCCAGTAATCCACTACATCACCCCCCCCATCCTGAGCCCCAGAAATCCACTACATCACCCCCCCATCCTGAACCCCAGAAATCCACTACATCACCCCCCCCATCCTGAACCCCAGAAATCCACTACATCACCCCCCCCATCCTGAACCCCAGAAATCCACTACATCACCCCCCCCATCCTGAACCCCAGAAATCCACTACATCACCCCCCCCATCCTGAGCCCCAGAAATCCACTACATCACCCCCCCTTCCATCCTGAACCCCAGAAATCCACCACATCACCCCCCCCCCCCATCCTGAGCCCCAGAAATTCATGACATCACCCCACCGTCTCCAGCAGGTGCCCGGGGCCGTCATCCCGGAGGTCCACCTCATCTCGCTGTCGGTCCTGACATTCGCTGGATGCAGCATCTCCGCCATCTGCTGCTTCTTCACAGTCATCTGGATCTGCTGCTCCGGGTATCGTCATACATGTGATGCGTTACATGCATGTTTTGGTGCAATGTGTGTTGACATGTTAAATCAATGCGTGTACAATGCAGTGTGTGCTGACGTGTTACATGTATGTGTGCAGGTTGGTGTGCGCTGATGTGTTACATGTATGTGTGCAGGCTGGTGTGCGCTGACGTGTTACATGTATGTGTGCAGGCTGGTGTGCGCTGACGTGTTACATGTATGTGTGCAGGTTGGTGTGCGCTGACGTGTTACATGTATGTGTGCAGGTTGGTGTGCGCTGACGTGTTACATGTATGTGTGCAGGTTGGTGTGCGCTGACCGTGTTACATGTATGTGTGCAGGTTGGTGTGCGCTGACCGTGTTACATGTATGTGTGCAGGTTGGTGTGCGCTGACCGTGTTACATGTATGTGTGCAGGTTGGTGTGCGCTGACCGTGTTACATGTATGTGTGCAGGTTGGTGTGCGCTGACGTGTTACATGTATGTGTGCAGGTTGGTGTGCGCTGACGTGTTACATGTATGTGTGCAGGTTGGTGTGCGCTGACGTGTTACAAGTATGTGTGCAGGTTGGTGTGCGCTGACGTGTTACAAGTATGTGTGCAGGTTGGTGTGCGCTGACGTGTTACAAGTATGTGTGCAGGTTGGTGTGCGCTGACGTGTTACATGTATGTGTGCAGGTTGGTGTGCGCTGACGTGTTACATGTATGTGTGCAGGTTGGTGTGCGCTGACGTGTTACATGTATGTGTGCAGGTTGGTGTGCGCTGACCGTGTTACATGTTTGTGTGCAGGTTGGTGTGCGCTGACGTGTTACATGTATGTGTGCAGGTTGGTGTGCGCTGACGTGTTACAAGTATGTGTGCAGGTTGGTGTGCGCTGACGTGTTACACGTATGTGTGCAGGTTGGTGTGCGCTGACGTGTTACATGTATGTGTGCAGGTTGGTGTGCGCTGACCGTGTTACATGTATGTGTGCAGGTTGGTGTGCGCTGACCGTGTTACATGTATGTGTGCAGGTTGGTGTGCGCTGACGTGTTACATGTATGTGTGCAGGTTGGTGTGCGCTGACGGGTTAAATGTATGTGTGCAGGTTGGTGTGCGCTGACGTGTTACATGTATGTGTGCAGGTTGGTGTGCGCTGACGTGTTACATGTATGTGTGCAGGTTGGTGTGCGCTGACGTGTTACATGTATGTGTGCAGGTTGGTGTGCGCTGACGTGTTACATGTATGTGTGCAGGTTGGTGTGTGCTGACCGTGTTACATGTATGTGTGCAGGTTGGTGTGTGCTGACCGTGTTACATGTATGTGTGCAGGTTGGTGGGTGCTGACGTGTTACATGTATGTGTGCAGGTTGGTGTGCGCTGACGTGTTACATGTATGTGTGCAGGTTGGTGTGTGCTGACGTGTTACATGTATGTGTGCAGGTTGTGACACCTATTTTCCTGACAGGAAGATGCAGTCGAACCCCACGTTGCAGATCCATGTGAACCTGTTGGGGGCAGTGCTTCTTTTGGACCTGGGCTTCATCGTGAGTGCTGTGCTGGGGGCCCTGGAGGAGCAGGGCCCCTGCATCGGAGCAGCGGCCACTCTGCACTTTGCTCTGCTCGGCACTTTCTCCTGGATGGCCATTGAAGGCTTCAACCTTTACCGGCTCGTAGTCAAGGTCTTCCCGGCCTCCTCTCTCACCACTATGAAGCTGGCCCTGGTGGGCTGGGGTGAGTCCTGGTCGGCGTGTCCTCCAGTCCTCATGTGTTGCACGGCTTCCACACTGACCACTGTCACGTCTTCTCCGCAGGGGTCCCTGTCCTTATTGTGGGTGCCATGTTGTTGATGGAGAGTTATGGGGTTTATCACATCGCCGTGGAGCGACCGTCTTCCTACAACTCCACAGCCTCCATGTAAGTCCTTCCACCGCACCTCCGACACCTCCTCAGGTTCTTGTCTTCTACATTTCTGTCTTTTTCTTGTAGCTGTTGGCTGACGGAGCCCATCATCCAGCTGCTGAATCTGGGCTTCTGCGCTGCCATCCTCCTGTTTAACTTCTGTATGATGGTGGCCATGACCCGCCGCGTCCTGCGACTCTCCGCACACACAAGAGCAGAGAAGATCCGCCATTGTGTCACGTTGCTGGGGCTCAGCTGCATGTTGGGCCTGCCATGGGGCCTGGCCTTTTTCTCACATGGAGCCCTTTACCTGCCCATACAATATATCTTCAGCATCCTGAACGCCTTGCAAGGTAAGCGCCTGTCCACCATTGCTGGTCATTACCAGCTGTGAAGCCTCCAGGTAATATGTAAGCCCTGGGCTAAGACGCCATGACAGTCAGATGAAGCTCATGCTGCCCTGGACAGGCCGGGGTCTCATAGCCACAACTGCACTTTACAGTACAACCGTATAGAACAATACCACATACCACACTATAGGTGAAGGAACCTTCCGTGCAATGCAGGATTTGAAACCATGACGGCGTAGTGTTCTACGGACAGTGACCTCTGAAGCTGTGGTCCCAGCTCTCCTCAGGTCATTGACCATCTCCTCCCTTGTAGTTCTGGGCTGATTCCTCACCTTTCTTATCATCAGTGATACCCCACGAGGTGAGATCTTGCATGGAGCCCCAGTCCGAGGGAGACTGACAGTCGTCTTTAGCCTCTTCCATTTTCTAACAATTGCTCCAACAGTTGATCCATTTTCACCAAGCTGCTTGGCAATTGCCCCGTAGACCTTTCCAGCCTTGTGGAGGTCCACAATGTTGTATCTGGTGTATTTTGATAGCTCTTTGGTCTTGCCCATGGTAGTAGTTGGCATCTGACTGTGGGGTGGACAGGGGTCTTTACAGAGCTCAGACAGGTGCTACTAAGTTAGATGAATGAGTGGAGTAGAGGTGGACTTTATAAAGGCGCAGTAACAGGTCTCAGAGCCAGAATTCTTGCTGTTTCTCAGGTGTTCAGATACTTCTGCTCAGCAGCAAGACAAAGACATTCTATACAAATCATACAATGTGATTTCCTGAATTATTATTTTTTAATTCTGTCTCAGAGAGGTAATGCACCTACAATGTGAATGTCAGACCCTCCATAATTTTTAAGTGGGAGAACTTAATCGCAGGGTGTTCAAATACTTCTGTTCCTCACTGTATACACCTGAAGGACCTGATATTAAACTCCGTATATAGTGTATGTAAAGTGGATGTTTGCTCCAGGGTCCCTCAAATATACTGTATATATTGTAACACCTCTGGTTCGATTTGCTCTCTCTGGTCACCATCTTGTCAGATTAGACAGTTGGAACATCTTAAGAGGCGGCTCCAGCGCCGTAGTTTGTGCACTCTGCCCACAACCAGCTTCATTATCTCCCACACCAGTCAGGGGACTTTCTAACGCAGGCGATCAAACAAAATCCTCGGCCGTCCGGGCACTGACTCCACGGTGGCTTCCCTCACTAGCAGGACCTGAGTCTACCACATGTGATCAGAGGGTCCTGCTTTCCACCGACCTCAGCACAGCCAGGAAGCCATGATTGAACAGCTCCGCACACATTTCCCTGAGCTTCTTTTCTGCCTGTTAATTATCCCTCGTTAGCTAGACTGTTAACGAACTGAGAGGGAAAGCCTATTTTCCCAGACTTACTTGTTCTTGCCCAGCTTTCTCTGGGTGAGATACCCCTCATTTGCCACTCTCGTAGCTCCACTGCCACAGTATCTATAGGTGAGGTCAGCCACAGGCTCCCCCATATCCACTGTACTTATCTATAGGTGACATCGGCTCCAGGCTCCCCCCCAATCCACATCTATAGGTGACATCAGCTCCAGGCTCCCCCCCCCCCCCAATCCACATCTATAGGTGACATCAGCTCCAGGCTCCTCCCCAATCCACATCTATAGGTGACATGAGCTCCAGGCTCCTCCCCCTATCTATAGGTGACATGAGCTCCAGGCTCCTCCCCCCCTCTCTATCTATAGGTGACATGAGCTCCAGGCTCCCCCCCATCTATAGGTGACATTGGTTCTCCTGTAATGGCCTCTGGTGTTTCCTTCCCTCCAGGTCTCTTCATCTTCCTGTGGTATTGCACACTGTCACAGCCTTCAGCCAAGAAGCCATCACACTCCTCGGACTGTACAAGTGCAACCCCAGCCTCGCCCAGGGCCGACCAGAGCCTCAGCAGTGACCACAAGAAGCTCCTGGGATGATGGGAGTGCTCCCAATGTGACAAGCACTTTATGAAGAGTGGGAGCCCATGGTCAGAACCACAGCCTGGACTGGCAGCCGCCCCCCGGGGCGCTCTAAAGAACTACGCTTTATAAAAGTGACAGCCGCACGGCGAGGGCAGGCTCCAGCACACGCACCCGGCAGCCATTGTCCTTGTTTGTGGTATTCGGGACATTTTTACTGTTTGTGTTTTAATTGTACAATTTTCTATGGCAAAATTATATCTTAATTTATAGGATCTGATCTAGGCCAAAGGCCAGCCACATAACCGCCCACGCCCTGCAGATTGTGTCCACATCTCATCCAGGAAACGGGAAATGAGATCTCCAGTAAAATGTGGAACATTGTGTGACCATATATCCCCGTGAGAGCCGCCACGCCAAGCGAGGATGTGAGGAGGGAAATGGAGCAGAAACAGCGTATAAATAGCGTCTGGGACCGCGGCCAATGGGGGCACACGAATCTGCCAAGTCATTCTACAGCTAAAAGCTGCGTGCTCGCATCATCACGGTGTACGGCGATGGGTGCATTATATGATTGCGCTGTATATAAAGGTCTCCCGTTGTACAGAAGCCTCGTGGTTCTATATGTTGTACTTTACATAGAGGAAAGTTCCATGTCCTGCAGTGAGTAGGCAGCACACAATGGGTTAAATCCTCCCTAATTAACCAGCAGAATCAGACATGGCGTGTAGTTACACATGTCATCACACAGCATTGTATACGCCGGATACATGCTTAACAGACTGATACAGTGTAACTGCCGGGCTCACACAGCATTGTATACGCCGGATACATGCTTAACAGACTGATACAGTGTAACTGCCGGGCTCACACAGCATTGTATACGCTGGATACATGCTTAACAGGCTGATACAGTGTAACTGCCGGGCTCACACAGCATTGTCTACGCTGGATACATGCTTAACAGACTGATACAGTGTAACGGATGGGCTCACACAGCATTGTATACGCCGGATACATGCTTAACAGACTGATACAGTGTAACGGACAGGCTCACACAGCATTGTATACGCCGGATACATGCTTAACAGACTGATACAGTGTAACTGCCGGGCTCACACAGCATTGTATACGCCGGATACATGCTTAACAGACTGATACAGTGTAACGGATGGGCTCACACAGCATTGTATACACCGGATACATGCTTAACAGACTGATACAGTGTAACGGATGGGCTCACACAGCATTGTATACACCGGATACATGCTTAACAGACTGATAGTGTAACGGACGGGCTCACACAGCATTGTATACGCCGGATACATGCTTAAAGGGGTTGTCTCATAATAGACTATATATAGAGAACGGAGCCCCACAAGGTGGTGGCTGGAGGACTCCGGTCCAAGATGACTCCCCATAGAAGTGAATGAGAGTGTCTGCGCATGCGCAGCCCCCTCTCCCATTAATTTCTATGGTGCCGACCTATAAGACAATGGGGGCATATCCTTGCTATATGCCCCCATTGTCCATGATGAGACAACCCCTTTAACAGACTGATACATTGTAACGGCAGGGCTCACACAGCATTGTGTAGACTTTTTCAGTGAGTGGGCCTAGGCTCCCTCTGTTCTTATTCACTGACAGAAAACAGTGGTAGTGAGAAACTGGAAGAAAATTGAAGAATATTTCGATGGAGGGGAATAAGCATCGCCTGGACTCTTCTGCCCCTCCACCACATCCTGACACCCAGTCAGATTCCAACGCTGCGCACAAGAGCCGCAGAGGACGGCTGCCATCTGCTTCCTCAGGTCACTTCTGAGATGGGTGATCGGTAACCGCTAATTAAAGGGGTCTCGTACTAAGCATAACTGCCCGTCTCCTATACCCCAGGGTTGTATCTGCGCATGCACTGGATGCATTTAGCTGCTGTTCAGCGCATGCAGCAAGATAAAGCTGAAGAGGCGGCCATGTGGATAAAGCTCCTGCCACCATCTCACATCCTATGGGGACCGCCGTTGTTTACACATTTTGTCCATGAGCAGCAGGGGGCGCTGGGGTATGTGCATGTGACAACGAGATGACATGGAATACGAGGGGAGCCTTCACACCAGGAGTCCAGTGCAGACTCTACCAGAATCCATACACAACACTCGAAAGTGGCGTAAAATGACGCCAAAACGTGGTGGCACACTGACTTCAGGAACGGCTCACGCATCCATTTTCCTGGAAGTAATTCTGCTGGAAAAATCTGCAATGGAGTCCAGGGGCGGTATCACCGTGTACGGACGTCAGCCAATGGTAATGGGTGAAATCCACCGGCAGAATGACAGTGTATGGACGTCAGTCATTGGACATAATACCTGAAATACAGAGGCAGTATCACCATGTGTGTGGACGCCCTCAGAGGCAATACGTGAAATCCAGCGGCGGTATCACCGTGTGAGGATGTCCTCAGAGGCAATACATGAAATCCAGTATCAGTGTGAGGATGTCCTCAGAGGCAATACGTGAAATACAGCAGCAGTATCACCGTGTGTGGACATCCTCAGAGGCAATACGTGAAATCCAGCAGCAGTATCACCATGTGTGTGGACGCCCTCAGAGGCAATACGTGAAACCCAACGTCAGTATCACCGTGTGTGGACGCCCTCAGAGGCAATACGTGAAATCCAGCGGCGGTATCACCGTGTGTGGACGTCCTCAGAGGCAATACGTGAAATCCAGCGGCAGTATCACCGTGTGTGGACATCCTCAGAGGCAATACGTGAAATCCAGTATCACCGTGAGGATGTCCTCAGAGGCAATACGTGAAATACAGCGGCGGTATCACCGTGAGGATGTCCTCAGAGGCAATACGTGAAATACAGCAGCAGTATCACCGTGTGTGGACGTCCTCAGAGGCAATACGTGAAATCCAGCGGCAGTATCACCGTGTGTGGACATCCTCAGAGGCAATACGTGAAATCCAGTATCACCGTGAGGATGTCCTCAGAGGCAATACGTGAAATACAGCAGCAGTATCACCGTGCGTGGACATCCTCAGAGGCAATACGTGAAATCCAGCAGCAGTATCACCGTGTGTGGACATCCTCAGAGGCAATACGTGAAATCCAGCAGCAGTATCACCATGTGTGTGGACGCCCTCAGAGGCAATACGTGAAACCCAACGTCAGTATCACCGTGTGTGGACGCCCTCAGAGGCAATACGTGAAATCCAGTATCAGTGTGAGGATGTCCTCAGAGGCAATACGTGAAATACAGCAGCAGTATCACCGTGTGTGGACATCCTCAGAGGCAATACGTGAAACCCAACGTCAGTATCACCGTGTGTGGACGCCCTCAGAGGCAATACGTGAAATCCAGCGGCAGTATCACCGTGTGTGGACATCCTCAGAGGCAATACGTGAAATCCAGTATCAGTGTGAGGATGTCCTCAGAGGCAATACGTGAAATACAGCGGCGGTATCACCGTGAGGATGTCCTCAGAGGCAATACGTGAAATACAGCAGCAGTATCACCGTGTGTGGACGTCCTCAGAGGCAATACGTGAAATCCAGCGGCAGTATCACCGTGTGTGGACATCCTCAGAGGCAATACGTGAAATCCAGTATCACCGTGAGGATGTCCTCAGAGGCAATACGTGAAATACAGCAGCAGTATCACCGTGCGTGGACATCCTCAGAGGCAATACGTGAAATCCAGCAGCAGTATCACCGTGTGTGGACATCCTCAGAGGCAATACGTGAAATCCAGCAGCAGTATCACCGTGTGTGGACGTCCTCAGAGGCAATACGTGAAATACAGCAGCAGTATCACCGTGTGTGGACGTCCTCAGAGGCAATACGTGAAATCCAGTATCAGTGTGAGGATGTCCTCAGAGGCAATACGTGAAATACAGCAGCAGTATCACCGTGTGTGGACATCCTCAGAGGCAATACGTGAAACCCAACGTCAGTATCACCGTGTGTGGACGCCCTCAGAGGCAATACGTGAAATCCAGCGGCAGTATCACCGTGTGTGGACGCCCTCAGAGGCAATACGTGAAATCCAGTATCAGTGTGTGGACATCCTCAGAGGCAATACGTGAAATCCAGCGGCAGTATCACCGTGTGTGGACGTCCTCAGAGGCAATACGTGAAATACAGCGGCGGTATCACCGTGTGAGAACATCCTCAGAGGCAATACGTGAAATCCAGCGGCAGTATCACCATGTGTGTGGACGCCCTCAGAGGCAATACGTGAAACCCAACGTCAGTATCACCGTGTGTGGACGCCCTCAGAGGCAATACGTGAAATACAGCGGCGGTATCACCGTGTGAGAACATCCTCAGAGGCAATACGTGAAATACAGCAGCAGTATCACCGTGTGTGGACATCCTCAGAGGCAATACGTGAAATCCAGCAGCGGTATCACCATGTGTAGACCTCATTTAATACATAAAATGCAGCGGTGGTTTCAACGTGTGCAGATGTCAGTCATTGCAGGGAAAGTATAATATTGCAAGATAAACCGCGCCATTTCCACAACACGCGGATGAGCTTTGTAAAACACTTGCCAGCACTTTGAGGCAGGATTAACCTGTACATTTCAGAAAATGCGATGTGTAAACGCCACTTAAATCAGCCAATCGGACACATCGCCTCTGACCTGTGGTTGGGGATAAATTAACCCACTGTACACAGCTGCAGGATGACCAGTCTTATGAGTACACACTGCGCATACAGCGCGTGTACGGCGCACAGGACTACCGAGTGTACTAGTTTCTTCTTCTGCTATAAATAAAGCTTTCATTTTGCAGTTCTCAGTTTTGGCGAGCACACGGCAGACACCGTCACGTGAATTATTGATGCACTTTTTAAGCCAAAATCAGAAGTGGAATAAACGGTAAATGTAACTGGTGAAGGCACAGACCTCTGTGGTACAGCACTATAATATCCCGGTCACACCGCGATAGTACAGCACTATAATATACCGGCCAACCAGTCACACCGCGATAGTACAGCACTATAATATCCCGGTCACACCGCGATAGTACAGCACTATCATAGAATATACCAGCCGGCCGGTCACACAGAGATAATACAGCACTGTGCATGTCATCTACCAGTGGAGCCTATAGGGAGGCAGGCAGCACCTCGGGGGTTAATCTATACCCCCGCCTATGGCGTCACATCTATATGGGATCCTCATAAGCAGCTGACACAAGAGGCAGACAGGTCGTGATAAGTTTAAACCTTTATTTAGCGGCCTGACGTTACATGAGCGGGATTGTTGTATTTCTGTTTTCCAGTCATTTTCTTAAAAGCTTTTGCAAAAGCAACAGAACCGAGGAGGAGGAGAACGGCTCCTGCCGCAAAGGATCCTGGGAGGACTAGCGCACCGAGCCCTGCAGCAGAGAGGAGGAGAAGTCAGGAGGTCATGCAAATATATGCAAATCAGCAGGGGTAAAGAGGAGGGGCCATGCAAGCGCCGCCAGTAATGTAACGGCACAGCCTTCTGGAAGAGGTGACTGAAGGAGGGGCCACACAACGGCCAGTCAGGTGCCCAGGACGGGGCCACACAACGGCCAGTCAGGTGCCCAGGACGGGGCCACACAACGGCCAGTCAGGTGCCCAGGACGGGGCCACACAACGGCCAGTCAGGTGCCCAGGACGGGGCCACACAACGGCCAGTCAGGTGCCCAGGACGGGGCCACACAACGGCTTCCATGTCAGGCCTGCAGGGAGTGCATCATGTGACAGTCCCGGCTGAGAGGCCAAGTCTCCCATCTTTATCGGGGGAAGGTACCAGTGGCCTGCACCCCCATAACTGGACCAGTATGCCGTATGGCGGACATGCACATGGAGTGGCCAGGACCGAGGCTACGGCCGCACTAGAGGGGTCCCACCATTCAGGATATGACGTACCAGACTCTGGATCCTCCACGCTGCTCCTGACACCTTCCGCCAGCTGGATGGGGCCACAGGTCACCACCTTCCTGTACGGGTCACTCAGGTCTCGCTTCTGCCGTCCGGGCAATGGCTGCAGAGACACCAGAAATGAGTCCGCCGGTCATGGCTACTATGGCTGCCACTGGGCAGGGGTGACACTTACCTGCTGCTGGCAGAGCGTCTCATTGTACGGGCAGAGCCAGATGCGGCAGTGCAGGTAAACCTTCCTATAACTGATGAAGCGGAACATCTTCAGGGAGAAGCGACTCAGGGAGCGGTTTCCAGAAGCAGTCATGTCCACAGTGGAGTCATTGGCCGCCCTGCGGAGGAGACGGGTCAGAGAAGAAGCCACCGAACGCCCCACAGATGTCCCTGAAGGAGACACTCACCCATCTGTAATGAGGAGATGGCGGACAGCCCCCTCATGGGACTCCCACGGGGTAGCCCAACATTCCTCCAGCTTCAGGATGAAGAAGGTCTCGGGGCCTGGCCCCTGGATCTGCAGCTGGACATACATCCGCTGATTGAGGGGGATGACTGGGGGGCTATAGTACGGTATCGCGTACTCCGCCGTGGGGTACAGATTCATCGAGACATTAAACTTTCCTTCCCTCACTGTGAAAGTCACCAACCTGAAGAGAAGAGGCGGTCAGACAGGGCGAGCCAGCAGATACTGGACATGGCCCCACCACACAGCTCGCCCGCTACTTACGCAGCAACTGTGAGCAAAGGAAACGGCAGGGACACAACCTGGTCATGGCGGTACACGCAGGAGAAGACAATCTGGAAGCCAGAGGACCTGGTTATCAGGGTGCTGGGGAGCTCTGCCCTCTCCTCCACTGTTCTTGCGCTCAGCTCATTGGAGAAGGTAAGATGGCTGCCATTCACCTGATGCAGGAGACAGAACATTCACAGCCGTAAAGCAAGAGGTCCCTGCAGACTGGCCTGTGGTGGCACCTAGTGGCCAATATCGGAACTGCAACATGTCAGGACAAATTGTACTCCCCCATAAGGTCAAAAACTGCGCCCCTCTTAACGGAACCCTAAGAAACTGACAAGTCGCCCACTCCTCCCCCATCTGTTGGGTGAAGCTGGCACCGACCTCTACAACCGCTTGGCAACCCAGAAGGGCACAGATGGAGGGACCCTTTACCTGGATGGTGGTGCCACACAGACTGTGGTTCTCATGGGTCAAGGTGATGGAGAAGTGCAACCCAGATGTGTTGAGCAGCTTACATTCCGGGTTAGATAAGTGCAGGACGGACAGGTTCATGGCCAGCTCTTGGAGAACGCTCTTCAGGATCCCGATGGTCATCCTGTCAGAGTCACAGCTCAGCTGCAGCTGCAGGTCTGGAAAGAAAGACATGAAGAAGAGTCCTCAGAAAATGGCAGCTGCTACGGCCAGGATCTACAGGACGCAGATACAAGGACTGGTAGACGTTTCCTACATTCTCCTAGTCATCTACAGAAAATAAATCACTGCAGTTTCGACTCTGACCCGGAGTCTCAGAATAGGCCAACACCTCCTGTTCTGGAGACCACCCCTCAGCAGTCACCTCATCATCACCACAGGCAGGATTACAAAGACAAACATAGGATTCACAATAGGTGATTATCATAGTGCACCTCCTCCTCCCTGCAGAGGTCACAGAGCATGCCCACAACTCTGCCCGCAGCTCCACGGGGATCCTCCATGACCTCTGCCTCCTCTCCTTGTGACCAAGGTCTGGATATTGACCGAAAAGTCAGACAAAATAATCACATATGCAAAAAAGCAGTTTATTTGGAGGATATACTATAAAATAAAAGATATTTTACTTGCAGTGGTACCTCTCTCCCAAAGACAGATGAGCTCCACAGCAGTCATCTCATTATAAACAGACAACATGGGTCTGATCATTTACAGCTCATCTCCTGCCCCTCCCTGCACAATGACCTATGCACAGGTCAGACAGCAGGCCTATCACACTCTCCCCATAGAAGTCAAACATCTTCAGGTTGCTGTAAATCTGTAAACGTTAACAGCAGCTCGTCAAGATAAGCAGATTATATATACAGAGAACCTGTCACCGTGTAATCTGCAGGCAGCGTGTTATAGAGCAGGAGGAGCTGAGCAGATTATATATAAAGAGAACCTGTCACCATGTAATCTGCAGGCAGCGTGTTATAGAGCAGGAGGAGCTGAGCAGATTATATATACAGAGAACCTGTCACCATGTAATCTGCAGGCAGCGTGTTATAGAGCAGGAGGAGCTGAGCAGATTATATATAAAGAGAACCTGTCCCCGTGTAATCTGCCGGCAGCGTGTTATAGAGCAGGAGGAGCTGAGCAGATTATATATAAAGAGAACCTGTCCCCGTGTAATCTGCCGGCAGCGTGTTATAGAGCAGGAGGAGCTGAGCAGATTATATATAAAGAGAACCTGTCACCATGTAATCTGCAGGCAGCGTGTTATAGAGCAGGAGGAGCTGAGCAGATTATATATAAAGAGAACCTGTCACCGTGTAATCTGCAGGCAGCGTGTTATAGAGCAGGAGGAGCTGAGCAGATTATATATAAAGAGAACCTGTCCCCGTGTAATCTGCAGGCAGCGTGTTATAGAGCAGGAGGAGCTGAGCAGATTATATATACAGAGAACCTGTCACCGTGTAATCTGCAGGCAGCGTGTTATAGAGCAGGAGGAGCTGAGCAGATTATATATACAGAGAACCTGTCACCGTGTAATCTGCAGGCAGCGTGTTATAGAGCAGGAGGAGCTGAGCAGATTATATATACAGAGAACCTGTCACCATGTAATCTGCAGGCAGCGTGTTATAGAGCAGGAGGAGCTGAGCAGATTATATATAATGAGAACCTGTCACCATGTAATCTGCAGGCAGCGTGTTATAGAGCAGGAGGAGCTGAGCAGATTATATATATATATATAGAGAACCTGTCACCATGTAATCTGCAGGCAGCGTGTTATAGAGCAGGAGGAGCTGAGCAGATTATATATACAGCTTTGACTCCATGTTTAACTTGACAGGTTTCATAACATCCAGGTGATATATTGCCCCTGCCTGTCAGACAGGTTTGCCCCTCTACCTTGGCACGCGTCGCCCATGAAGCCAGGCTCACACACACAGAGAGGTTCTCCTTTGAGCAGTTGGCATTGTCCTCCATTCTCACACGCATTGGCACATGCACTCGGCTCGGCAGAGGATGCGGGCACTGTGCTCTGCTCTTGGGGCCATGGGTCCTTGTAGAAGATGTGCACCATGGGAGTATTCGCTTCTGATTGGCAAAAAACAAACACGTTAGTGGAGAAACTGAGCCTGAATGGGTAGAGCTGCGAACAGCGGGTCCGAGTGCCACACTTACCATTGACCAGCTCCGCACTGATCACTGCCAGCAGCCCCAACACCGTGACGGACCACCAGCAAGGATTCAGAGGAATCATCTACACAACAGAGACAAGACAGTCAGTCCAGCAAGCAAATCTCCCTATACAGCCCGGCAGTTTGTGAACCCTTCAGAATTCGATATTTCTGCATAAATTTTTACCTAAAAGTAGATAGAAAAACGAAAAAATAAAAATCAAAGAAATGGGTCACAAATATTACACATTGAGAAAAATTCTCCGATATTACGTGTCTGAGTGGTATAAGTATGTGAAACCTCGCCGTCAGTATCTAGTGTGACCCCTTGTTTTCGGCAGTTGTGGATGAGTCCTGCACATGGGCCTGGAGGAGTTTTAGCCCAATCCTCCATACAGAACAGCTTCAACTCTGCTATGTTGGTGGTTTCCTCCCATAAACTTTGTGCTTCAGGTCCTTCCAGCACATTCCTTTTGGATTAAGGTCTGGCCTCGACCACTCCAGGACTTTCCTTTTACTATTCTTTGGTAGAAGGACTTCCAAGCTCAGGGCTGTTATCTTGCTGCATGACCCACGTACTCCTGAGATTCAGCTCATGGACAGATGTCTTGACATTTTTCTTTAGTCCATAATTAATTTTTCCAATAGCATTCTGGCTTGTCCAGATCTTTACAAACTGCAGATGAGCAACAATGTTCTTCTCGGAGAGCAGCGGCTTCCTCCTTGCAGTCCTGCCATGCACACCATTGTAGTTCAGTGTCCTCCTGATGACGGACTCATGGACATCAACATTAGGTAATGGTTGAAAAGCCTTTAGTTGCTTAGAGATTACCTTGGGCTCCTTTGTGACTTCAAGGACTATTACGCGCCTTGCTCTTGGCATGATCTTTGTGGGTCGACCACTTCTAGGGAGGGTAATATTCGTCTTGAATTTCCTCCATTTGTACACAATCTGACTGTGGATTGGTGGAGACCAGACCTTTGAGATGTGTTGTGACTTTCTCCAGCCTGATGAGCACCAACAATTCTTCTTCTGAGGTCCACAGAAATCTCCTTTGTTCGTGCCAATGATACACTTGACGTGTTGTGAAGCTCAGACTCTAACACCCGATAATCCCCCCCATCGATTGAAGACATCTTGACATCAGCCGCTGATCCTGAAGGTTACCACACCGTCACTGTTTACAGACGTGATATTGGAGCATTTTCCTCCAGGTATATTATTTGATGCTCATTTCTTTGCTTTGGTTCTTTATTTACTTTCAGGCCTCGTTGTGATACCCTGGGGATTGTTCATACGAGACACAGCCAGGAGGCCTCCAACACGTCAGCGGTGAACAATGACTACACACACAGGGCACTGCTCTCAGTTATCAGCCACATCAGGCCATAGGATTACTGTAACACAGCACAACGATCAAACATGTCTCAGACCCGCTACAGCACACATACATGAGAGAGATGCAATATACATAATGGGTGGGGTGTATATGAGGAGCAGGTGATGTATACAGGGTGTATGGGGTGTATATGAGGAGCAGGTGGTGTACAGGGTGTATGGGGAAGCAGAGGTTGTATACAGGGTGTATATGAGGAAGCAGGGGGTGTAGATCAGTGTTCTTCAGCTTCAATCCTCAAGGTCCACCTGCCAGTTTCCTTAGTATTAGGAAGGTGATATGATAAGTGTCAACACATCAGGACTTACCACAGGGTAATCGTTCTGCAGGATATTCTTAACCGACAGGTGGGCCCTGAGGACTGGAGATGAGGAACACTGATTTATATAGTGTGTAGGGGGTGTATATGAGGAGCAGGTGATGTATACAGCATGTAGGGGGGTGTATATAAGGAGCAGGTGATGTATACAGCATGTAGGGGGGTGTATATGAGGAGCAGGTGGTGTATACAGCGTGTAGAGGGTGTATATGAGGAGCAGGTGGTGTATACAGCGTGTAGAGGGTGTACATGAGGAGCAGGTGGTGTATACAGCATGTAGAGGGTGTACATGAGGAGCAGGTGGTGTATACAGCATGTAGGGGGTGTATGAGGAGCAGGTGGTGTATACAGCATGTAGGGGGTGTATGAGGAGGAGCAGGTGGTGTATACAGCGTGTAGAGGGTGTATGAGGAGCAGGTGATGTATACAGCATGTAGGGGGGTGTATATAAGGAGCAGGTGATGTATACAGCCTGTAGGGGGTGTATATGAGGAGCAGGTGGTGTATACAGCGTGTAGAGGGTGTATATGAGGAGCAGGTGGTGTATACAGCGTGTAGAGGGTGTATATGAGGAGCAGGTGGTGTATACAGCGTGTAGAGGGTGTATATGAGGAGCAGGTGGTGTATACAGCGTGTAGGGGGTGTATATGAGGAGCAGGTGGTGTATACAGCATGTAGAGGGTGTATATGAGGAGCAGGTGGTGTATACAGCATGTAGGGGGTGTATATGAGGAGCAGGTGGTGTATACAGCATGTAGGGGGTGTATATGAGGAGCAGGTGGTGTATACAGCGTGTAGAGGGTGTATATGAGGAGCAGGTGGTGTATACAGTGTTATATTGTGCAGTGCATCGTGGCCCCTCGTGTATACCGCTATCAATCACCACGTGACCCGGCTCCAACACGCCCCGCCCCGCTCCTCCTTCCTTTTATGGGAGCTGTCACTCATTCTCTGCCCACTTCTCCCAGCAGCCCCTGCGCTCCAGTGTATTATCCAAAAGCAGAGGCTCGTCTGCCGAGGGCGGGACTACATCTCCCGGCAGTCTCTGCGGCCCACTTCCGGTTTTGTTGCTGGGCAACCAGACGCGGAGACGAAAGTTACGGGTGTCAGGTGAGTAATGTATTGAGGCGGCTCCGGGATGTGAATCAAGTGTGACCTCTCAACACTATCACCCCCATCATCTTCATCGGATGTAATAGGACTGACTGTCAGCCCTCCACAGTATCACCCCCATCATCTTTATCAGGATGTAATAGGAGTGTCCATCCTCCACACTATCACCCCCATCATCTTTACCGGGATATAATAGGAGTGTCCACCCTCCACACAATAAACCCCATCATCTTCATCAGGATTTAATAGCAGTGTCTGGCTTCCACACTACTACCCCCATCATCTCTGGTGTCTTCTAGGTGTCATGGCGGCTGTGGAGGAGGACGTCCTCGGGGACAGGGAGTTGCAGAGTATTCAGGAGCAGACGGCGATGATCGACACCCCCGGGTGAGTCCTGTCCAGTGATGGCGCTAGACTGTGCACCCCCTCACTGTAAAGACTGTGCACCCCCTCACTGTAAAGACTGTGCACCCCCTCACTGTAAAGACTGTGCACCCCTCACTGTAAAGACTGTGCACCCCTCACTGTAAAGACTGTGCACCCCCGCACTGTAAAGACTGTGCACCCCCTCACTGTAAAGACTGTGCACCCCTCACTGTAAAGACTGTGCACCCCCTCACTGTAAAGACTGTGCACCCCCTCACTGTAAAGACTGTGCACCCCTCACTGTATAGACTGTGCACCCCTCACTGTAAAGACTGTGCACCCCTCACTGTAAAGACTGTGCACCCCTCACTGTATAGACTGTGCACCCCTCACTGTAAAGACTGTGCACCCCCTCACTGTAAAGACTGTGCACCCCTCACTGTATAGACTGTGCACCCCTCACTGTAAAGACTGTGCACCCCTCACTGTAAAGACTGTGCACCCCTCACTGTATAGACTGTGCACCCCTCACTGTATAGACTGTGCACCCCCTCACTGTATAGACTGTGCACCCCCTCACTGTATAGACTGTGCACCCCTCACTGTATAGACTGTGCACCCCTCACTGTAAAGACTGTGCACCCCTCACTGTATAGACTGTGCACCCCTCACTGTATAGACTGTGCACCCCCTCACTGTAAAGACTGTGCACCCCTCACTGTATAGACTGTGCACCCCTCACTGTAAAGACTGTGCACCCCTCACTGTAAAGACTGTGCACCCCTCACTGTAAAGACTGTGCACCCCTCACTGTAAAGACTGTGCACCCCTCACTGTAAAGACTGTGCACCCCTCACTGTAAAGACTGTGCACCCCCTCACTGTATAGACTGTGCACCCCCTCACTGTATAGACTGTGCACCCCCTCACTGTAAAGACTGCGCACCCCTCACTGTATAGACTGTGCACCCCCTCACTGTATAGACTGTGCACCCCCTCACTGTATAGACTGTGCACCCCCTCACTGTAAAGACTGCGCACCCCTCACTGTATGACTGTGCACCCCCTCACTGTATAGACTGTGCACCCCCTCACTGTATAGACTGTGCACCCCTCACTGTATAGACTGTGCACCCCCTCACTGTAAAGACTGCGCACCCCTCACTGTATAGACTGTGCACCCCCTCACTGTATAGACTGTGCACCCCCTCACTGTATAGACTGTGCACCCCCTCACTGTATAGACTGTGCACCCCCCACTGTAAAGACTGTGCACCCCCCACTGTAAAGACTGTGCACCCCCCACTGTAAAGACTGTGCACCCCCCACTGTAAAGACTGTGCACCCCCCACTGTAAAGACTGTGCACCCCCTCACTGTAAAGACTGTGCACCCCCTCACTGTAAAGACTGTGCACCCCCCTCACTGTAAAGACTGTGCACCCCTCACTGTAAAGACTGTGCACCCCCTCACTGTAAAGACTGTGCACCCCTCACTGTAAAGACTGTGCACACACCCCCTCACTGTAAAGACTGTGCACCCCCTCACTGTAAAGACTGTGCACCCCTCACTGTAAAGACTGTGCACCCCCTCACTGTAAAGACTGTGCACCCCCTCACTGTAAAGACTGTGCACCCCTCACTGTAAAGACTGTGCACCCCCTCACTGTAAAGACTGTGCACCCCCTCATTGTGAAGACTCTGCGCTCTGCACCCCTCGTGATGATTCCTGGATTCTCTCATTTTCTGCCTCTTTCCAGGGAGATGATGGGAGTAGTGGACGTGACAAGATTCCCATCATCCTACACCCTGAATTCTCCTCAGGAACAGACGCTGCTGAATATGGCTGATAACTTCTGCCGCCAGTACTCGCACCTGTACCCCGACCGGAGGGCGCTCTTCACATCCCCCCTGAACGAGTGCAATGTGGAGGTGAGTGTCAGGCCCTGTGCACACTGCACTGCGCATCTACAGAAACTGCAGTGCATCCACCATCACCAAACAGATGTATGACTGCGGCTGTCTCCTGGTGTATGCGCTCTGCTGACTGCGGCTGTCTCCTGGTGTATGCGCTCTGCTGACTGCGGCTGTCTCCTGGTGTATACGCTCTGCTGACTGCAGCTGTCTCCTGGTGTATGCGCTCTGCTGACTGCAGCTGTCTCCTGGTGTATACGCTCTGCTGACTGCAGCTGTCTCCTGGTGTATGCGCTCTGCTGACTGCAGCTGTCTCCTGGTGTATGCGCTCTGCTGACTGCAGCTGTCTCCTGGTGTATGCGCTCTGCTGACTGCGGCTGTCTCCTGGTGTATGCGCTCTGCTGACTGCGGCTGTCTCCTGGTGTATGCGCTCTGCTGACTGCGGCTGTCTCCTGGTGTATACTGACTGCGGCTGTCTCCTGGTGTATGCGCTCTGCGACTGCAGCTGTCTCCTGGTGTATACTGTCTGCTGACTGCGGCTGTCTCCTGGTGTATGTGCTCTGCTGACTGCGGCTGTCTCCTGGTGTATGCGCTCTGCTGACTGCGGCTGTCTCCTGGTGTATACTGTCTGCTGACTGCGGCTGTCTCCTGGTGTATACTGTCTGCTGACTGCAGCTGTCTCCTGGTGTATGCGCTCTGCTGACTGTGGCTGTCTCCTGGTGTATACGCTCTGCTGACTGCAGCTGTCTCCTGGTGTATGCGCTCTGCTGACTGCGGCTGTCTCCTGGTGTATGCGCTCTGCTGACTGCGGCTGTCTCCTGGTGTATGCGCTCTGCTGACTGCAGCTGTCTCCTGGTGTATGCGATCTGCGACTGCAGCTGTCTCCTGGTGTATGCGCTCTGCTGACTGCAGCTGTCTCCTGGTGTATGCGCTCAGCTGACTGCGGATGTCTCCTGGTGTATACTGTCTGCTGACTGCGGCTGTCTCCTGGTGTATGCACTCTGCTGACTGTGGCTGTCTCCTGGTGTATACGCTCTGCTGACTGCAGCTGTCTCCTGGTGTATGCGCTCTGCTGACTGCAGCTGTCTCCTGGTGTATGCGCTCTGCTGACTGCAGCTGTCTCCTGGTGTATGCGATCTGCGACTGCAGCTGTCTCCTGGTGTATGCGCTCTGCGACTGCAGCTGTCTCCTGGTGTATGCGCTCTGCGACTGCAGCTGTCTCCTGGTGTATGCGCTCTGCGACTGCAGCTGTCTCCTGGTGTATGCGCTCTGCGACTGCAGCTGTCTCCTGGTGTATGCGCTCTGCGACTGCAGCTGTCTCCTGGTGTATGCGCTCTGCGACTGCAGCTGTCTCCTGGTGTATGCGCTCAGCTGACTGCGGATGTCTCCTGGTGTATACTGTCTGCTGACTGCGGCTGTCTCCTGGTGTATGTGCTCTGCTGACTGCGGCTGTCTCCTGGTGTATGTGCTCTGCTGACTGCGGCTGTCTCCTGGTGTATGCGCTCTGCTGACTGCGGCTGTCTCCTGGTGTATGCGCTCTGCTGACTGCAGCTGTCTCCTGGTGTATGCGCTCAGCTGACTGCGGATGTCTCCTGGTGTATACGCTCTGCGGACTGCAGCTGTCTCCTGGTGTATGCACTCTGCTGACTGCAGCTGTCTCCTGGTGTATGCGCTCTGCGACTGCAGCTGTCTCCTGGTGTATGCGCTCTGCTGACTGCGGCTGTCTCCTGGTGTATGGGCTCTGCTGACTGCGGCTGTCTCCTGGTGTATGCGCTCTGCTGACCGCAGCTGTCTCCTGGTGTATGCGCTCTGCTGACTGCAGCTGTCTCCTGGTGTATGCGCTCTGCTGACTGCGGCTGTCTCCTGGTGTATGCGCTCTGCTGACTGCAGCTGTCTCCTGGTGTATGCGCTCTGCTGACTGCAGCTGTCTCCTGGTGTATGCGCTCAGCTGACTGCGGATGTCTCCTGGTGTATACGCTCTGCGGACTGCAGCTGTCTCCTGGTGTATGCACTCTGCTGACTGCAGCTGTCTCCTGGTGTATGCGCTCTGCGACTGCAGCTGTCTCCTGGTGTATGCGCTCTGCTGACTGCGGCTGTCTCCTGGTGTATGTGCTCTGCTGACTGCGGCTGTCTCCTGGTGTATGCGCTCTGCTGACCGCGGCTGTCTCCTGGTGTATGCGCTCTGCTGACTGCAGCTGTCTCCTGGTGTATGCGCTCTGCTGACTGCGGCTGTCTCCTGGTGTATGCGCTCTGCTGACTGCGGCTGTCTCCTGGTGTAAGCGCTCTGCTGACTGCGGCTGTCTCCTGGTGTAAGCGCTCTGCTGACTGCGGCTGTCTCCTGGTGTATACTGTCTGCTGACTGCGGCTGTCTCCTGGTGTATGCCCTCTGCTGACCGCGGCTGTCTCCTGGTGTATGCGCTCTGCTGACTGCAGCTGTCTCCTGGTGTATGCGCTCTGCTGACTGCAGCTGTCTCCTGGTGTATGCGCTCTGCTGACTGCGGCTGTCTCCTGGTGTATGCGCTCTGCTGACTGCGGCTGTCTCCTGGTGTAAGCGCTCTGCTGACTGCGGCTGTCTCCTGGTGTATACTGTCTGCTGACTGCGGCTGTCTCCTGGTGTATGCGCTCTGCGGACCGCAGCTGTCTCCTGGTGTATACGCTTTGCTGACTGCAGCTGTCTCCTGGTGTAAGCGCTCTGCTGACTGCGGCTGTCTCCTGGTGTATACTGTCTGCTGACTGCGGCTGTCTCTTTGTGGCCCCCAGAAGTTTGTGTGCTCCACGCTGCGCCCCACGCTCCTCCCATACCCGGAGCTCTACCACTGGGAGGAGGCGGCACGATTTGTGTCTGAATTTCTAGAAATGGAACCGCTGAATCCTGTGACGGAGCTGGTGAGAGACCCCCATCGCTGACCTGTGCCCCTCATTCATCCCTGACCTGTGCCCCTCATTCATCCCTGACCTGTGCCCCTCATTCATCCCTGACCTGTGCCCCTCATTCATCCCTGACCTGTGCCCCTCATTCATCCCTGACCTGTGCCCCTCATGCATCCCTGACCTGTGCCCCTCATTCATCCCTGACCTGTGCCCCTCATTCATCCCTGACCTGTGCCCCTCATGCATCCCTGACCTGTGCCCCTCATTCCCTGACCTGTGCCCCTCATTCACCCCTGACCTGTGCCCCTCATTCACCCCTGACCTGTGCCCCTCATTCACCCCTGACCTGTGCCCCTCATTCACCCCTGACCTGTGCCCCTCATTCACCCCTGACCTGTGCAATTCATTCCTCTCTTCTTATATCTCTGCCCCTCATTCACCCCTGACCTGTGCCCCTCATTCACCCCTGACCTGTGCCCCTCATTCACCCCTGACCTGTGCCCCTCATTCACCCCTGACCTGTGCCCCTCATTCACCCCTGACCTGTGCCCCTCATTCACCCCTGACCTGTGCCCCTCATTCACCCCTGACCTGTGCCCCTCATTCACCCCTGACCTGTGCAATTCATTCCTCTCTTCTTATATCTCTGCCCCTCATTCATCCCTGACCTGTGCCCCCCATTCATCCCTGACCTGTGCCCCCCATTCATCCCTGACCTGTGCCCCTCATTCAGCCCTGACCTGTGCCCCCCATTCATCCCTGACCTGTGCCCCCCATTCATCCCTGACCTGTGCCCCCATTCATCCCTGACCTGTGCCCCTCATTCATCCCTGACCTGTGCCCCTCATTCACCCCTGACCTGTGCCCCTCATTCACCCCTGACCTGTGCCCCTCATTCACCCCTGACCTGTGCCCCTCATTCACCCCTGACCTGTGCCCCTCATTCACCCCTGACCTGTGCCCCTCATTCACCCCTGACCTGTGCCCCTCATTCACCCCTGACCTGTGCCCCTCATTCACCCCTGACCTGTGCCCCTCATTCACCCCTGACCTGTGCCCCTCATTCACCCCTGACCTGTGCCCCTCATTCACCCCTGACCTGTGCCCCTCATTCACCCCTGACCTGTGCCCCTCATTCACCCCTGACCTGTGCCCCTCATTCACCCCTGACCTGTGCCCCTCATTCACCCCTGACCTGTGCCCCTCATTCACCCCTGACCTGTGCCCCTCATTCACCCCTGACCTGTGCCCCTCATTCACCCCTGACCTGTGCCCCTCATTCACCCCTGACCTGTGCCCCTCATTCACCCCTGACCTGTGCCCCTCATTCACCCCTGACCTGTGCCCCCCATTCACCCCTGACCTGTGCCCCCATTCACCCCTGACCTGTGCCCCTCATTCACCCCTGACCTGTGCCCCCCATTCACCCCTGACCTGTGCCCCCCATTCATCCCTGACCTGTGCCCCTCATTCCTCTCTTCTTATATCTCTGCCCCTCATTCACCCCTGACCTGTGCCCCTCATTCACCCCTGACCTGTGCCCCCCATTCACCCCTGACCTGTGCCCCTCATTCATCCCTGACCTGTGCCCCTCATTCATCCCTGACCCGTGCCCCCCATTCACCCCTGACCTGTGCCCCTCATTCACCCCTGACCTGTGCCCCTCATTCCTCTCTTCTTATATCTCTGCCATTCACTATCTGTCCGCTCGCTTCTCTCGTTCGCAGCCGCACCGCCTCTTCTCTTCGTACTCCGTCCTGCAGAGCCAGAAAGGGAATTGCTTTGACTTCGGCGTCTTGCTTTGCTCCTTGCTGCTGGGGGCTGGCTACGATGCTTACTGTGTCAGCGGCTACGCCACCCGTGAAGTGTGTCTCATGGATGAGAGTCGAGAAGCCTGTCCTCTGCTGAAAGCCGAGCCCGAGGTGAGATGTCCTCCTCCCGCCCACCCTGTACTTTTTGAGGACGTGTGCCTGCACCCATGTGCAACAAATCTTATCTTGTTCTGTAGACCTCTGGAACGTCACCCCTGAAGCCCCTCAAGAAGTACAGTGTGCGGCCGCCGAGACAACTAGTCAGTAAGTTTGAACTCCAGCAAGAATTAAAGAAAGAGGCCAAGGTGCAGGCCTCGCGCCTCAGACAGCAGCAGGAGGAGGAGCAGCGCCTGGAGGTAAGACTGCTCATAGTAGATGTGCCCACCACGGGCGCAGAATGATCCCTACGGTTCACACTAACAAGCTGTCATTCCTACTGATGGACATCTCTAGTACACCTCTCCTACTAATACAACTCTCATCATCTTCTTCCATGACGTGTGTCCACAGGACGCAGAAAGACCTGCTATGGACACTCTGTATGGCCTCAGGGTCCACTGCTGGGTGTTAGTCCTGTCTGGAAAGAGGGAAGTGCCGGACAACTTCTTCATCGATGCGCTGACAGGCAACGCGTACCGAACCAGGGACCAGCGCTTCCTGGGTATCGAGAGTCTGTGGAGTCACCAGAACTACTGGGTCAACATGCAGGACTGCCGCAGGGGCTGCCAGGTACCGTCCCGGAGACCAGGAGCCATAAACCAAAGCAGAGAGTGATGGGGCAGTGTACGGGGAGTGATGGGGCAGTATACAGGGAGTGATGTGGCAGTGTGCGGGGAGTGATGGGGCAGTGTGCGGGGAGTGATGGGGCAGTGTGCGGGGATTGATGGGGCAGTGTACGGGGAGTGATGTGGCAGTGTGCGGGGAGTGATGTGGCAGTGTGCGGGGAGTGATGTGGCAGTGTGCGGGGAGTGATGTGGCAGTGTGCGGGGAGTGATGTGGCAGTGTGCGGGGAGTGATGTGGCAGTGTGCGGGGAGTGATGTGGCAGTGTGCGGGGAGTGAGTGGCAGTTGTGCGGGAGTGATGGGGCAGTGTGCTGGAGTGATGTGGCAGTGTGCGGGGAGTGATGTGGCAGTGTGCGGGGAGTGATGTGGCAGTGTGCGAGGGAGTGTGCGGGGAGTGTGCGGGAGTGAGTGATGGGGCAGTGTACGGGGAATTATGGGGCAGTATAAGGGAGTGATGGACAGTGTACGGGGAGTGATGGGGCAGTGTAAGGGGAGTGATGGGGCAGTGTAAGGGGAGTGATGGGGCAGTGTAAGGGGAGTGATGGGGCAGTGTACGGGGGGTGATTGGGGCCAGTGTACGGGAAGTGATGGGGCAGTGTACGGGAAGTGATGGGGCAGTGTGCGGGGAGTGATGGGGCAGTGTACGTGGAGTGATGGGGCAGTGTACGTGGAGTGATGGGGGCAGTGTACGTGGAGTGATGGGGCAGTGTACGTGGAGTGATGGGGCAGTGTACGTGGAGTGATGGGGCAGTGTATGGGGTGTGATGGGGCAGTGTACGTGGAGTGATGGGGCAGTGTACGTGGAGTGATGGGGCAGTGTACGTGGAGTGATGGGGCAGTGTACGTGGAGTGATGGGGCAGTGTACGTGGAGTGATGGGGCAGTGTACGTGGAGTGATGGGGCAGTGTATGGGGAGTGATGGGGGCAGTGTATGGGGAGTGATGGGGCAGTGTATGGGGTGTGATGGGGCAGTGTAAGGGGAGTGATGGGGCAGTGTAAGGGGAGTGATGGGGCAGTGTAAGGGGAGTGATGGGGCAGTTTAAGGGGAGTGATGGGGCAGTGTACGGAAAGTGATGGGGCAGTGTACGGAAAGTGATGGGGCAGTGTACGGGGAGTGATGGGGCAGTTTAAGGGGAGTGATGGTGCAGTGTACGTGGAGTGATGGGACAGTGTACGGGGAGAGATGGGGCAGTTTAAGGGGAGTGATGGGGCAGTTTAAGGGGAGTGATGGGGCAGTTTAAGGGGAGTGATGGAGCAGTGTACGTGGAGTGATGGGGCAGTGTACGGGAGAGATGGGGTAGTGTACGTGGAGTGATGGGGCAGTTTAAGGGGAGTGATGGGGCAGTGTTTGTGGAGTGATGGGGCAGTGTATGGGGAATTCCTGGGTATCGAGAGTCTGTGGAGTCACCAGAACTACTGGGTCAACATGCAGGACTGCCGCAGGGGCTGCCAGGTACCGTCCCGGAGACCAGGAGCCATAAACCAAAGCAGAGAGTGATGGGGCAGTGTACGGGGAGTGATGGGGCAGTATACAGGGAGTGATGTGGCAGTGTGCGGGGAGTGATGTGGCAGTGTGCGGGGAGTGATGTGGCAGTGTGCGGGGAGTGATGGGGCAGTGTGCGGGGATTGATGGGGCAGTGTACGGGGAGTGATGGGGCAGTGTGCGGGGAGTGATGTGGCAGTGTGCGGGGAGTGATGTGGCAGTGTGCGGGGAGTGATGTGGCAGTGTGCGGGGAGTGATGTGGCAGTGTGCGGGGAGTGATGTGGCAGTGTGCGTGGAGTGATGGGGCAGTGTGCGTGGAGTGATGTGGCAGTGTGCGGGGAGTGATGTGGCAGTGTGCGGGGAGTGATGTGGCAGTGTGCGGGGAGTGATGGGGCAGTGTACGGGGAATTATGGGGCAGTATACAGGGAGTGATGGAGCAGTGTACGGGGAGTGATGGGGCAGTGTAAGGGGAGTGATGGGGCAGTGTAAGGGGAGTGATGGGGCAGTGTAAGGGGAGTGATGGGGCAGTGTACGGGGAGTGATGGGGCAGTGTACGGGAAGTGATGGGGCAGTGTGCGGGGAGTGATGGGGCAGTGTACGTGGAGTGATGGGGCAGTGTACGTGGAGTGATGGGGCAGTGTACGTGGAGTGATGGGGCAGTGTACGTGGAGTGATGGGGCAGTGTACGTGGAGTGATGGGGCAGTGTACGTGGAGTGATGGGGCAGTGTATGGGGAGTGATGGGGCAGTGTACGTGGAGTGATGGGGCAGTGTACGTGGAGTGATGGGGCAGTGTACGTGGAGTGATGGGGCAGTGTATGGGGAGTGATGGGGCAGTGTATGGGGAGTGATGGGGCAGTGTATGGGGTGTGATGGGGCAGTGTACGTGGAGTGATGGGGCAGTGTACGTGGAGTGATGGGGCAGTGTACGTGGAGTGATGGGGCAGTGTACGTGGAGTGATGGGGCAGTGTACGTGGAGTGATGGGGCAGTGTATGGGGAGTGATGGGGCAGTGTATGGGGTGTGATGGGGCAGTGTAAGGGGAGTGATGGGGCAGTGTAAGGGGAGTGATGGGGCAGTGTAAGGGGAGTGATGGGGCAGTTTAAGGGGAGTGATGGGGCAGTGTACGGAAAGTGATGGGGCAGTGTACGGAAAGTGATGGGGCAGTGTACGGGGAGTGATGGGGCAGTTTAAGGGGAGTGATGGGGCAGTGTACGTGGAGTGATGGGACAGTGTACGGGGAGAGATGGGGCAGTTTAAGGGGAGTGATGGGGCAGTTTAAGGGGGAGTGATGGGCAGTTTAAGGGGAGTGATGGAGCAGTGTACGTGGAGTGATGGGGCAGTGTACGGGGAGAGATGGGGTAGTGTACGTGGAGTGATGGGGCAGTTTAAGGGGAGTGATGGGGCAGTGTTTGTGGAGTGATGGGGCAGTGTATGGGGAATTATGGGGGAGTGATGGAGGGGCACAGTGTGCTAGGAGTGGTGTGGAGGGGAAGGGGCAGTGTGCGGGGAGTGATGGGGCAGTGTATGGGGAGTGATGGGGCAGTGTACGGGGAGAGATGGGGCAGTGTACGGGGAGTGATGGGGCAGTGTACGGGGAGTGATGGGGCAGTGTACGGGGAGTGATGGGGCAGTGTACGGGGAGAGATGGGGCAGTGTACGGGGAGAGATGGGGCAGTGTACGGGGAGAGATGGGGCAGTGTACGGGGAGAGATGGGGCAGTGTACGGGGAGAGATGGGGCAGTGTACGGGGAGTGATGGGGCAGTGTACGGGGAGTGATGGGGCAGTGTACGGGGAGAGATGGGGCAGTTTAAGGGGAGTGATGGGGCAGTTTTAGGGGTGTGATGGGGCAGTGTTTGTGGAGTGATGGGGCAGTGTATGGGGAATTATGGGGGAGTGATGGAGGGGCACAGTGTGCTAGGAGTGGTGTGGAGGGGAAGGGGCAGTGTGCGGGGAGTGATGGGGCAGTGTACGGGGAGTGATGGGGCAGTGTACGGGGAGTGATGGGGCAGTGTGCGGGGAGTGATGGGGCAGTGTGCGGGGAGTGATGGGGCAGTGTGCGGGGAGTGATGGGGCAGTGTACGTGGAGTGATGGGACAGTGTACGGGGAGTGATGGGACAGTGTACGGGGAGTGATGGGACAGTGTACGGGGAGAGATGGGGCAGTTTAAGGGGAGTGATGGGGCAGTGTACGGGGAGTGATGGGGCAGTGTAGGGGGAGTGATGGGGCAGTGTAGGGGAGTGATGGGGCAGTGTACGGGGAGAGATGGGGCAGTGTACGTGGAGAGATGGGGCAGTGTACGGGGAGTGATGGGGCAGTGTACTGGGAGTGATGGGGCAGTGTACGGGGGGTGATGGGGCAGTGTACGGGAAGTGATGGGGCAGTGTGCGGGGAGTGATGGGGCAGTGTGCGGGGAGTGATGGGGCAGTGTACGTGGAGTGATGGGGCAGTGTACGTGGAGTGATGGGGCAGTGTACGTGGAGTGATGGGGCAGTGTGCGGGGAGTGATGGGGCAGTGTGCGTGGAGAGATGGGGCAGTGTACGGGGAGAGATGGGGCAGTGTATGGGGAGTGATGGGGCAGTGTATGGGGAGTGATGGGGCAGTGTATGGGGAGTGATGGGGCAGTGTATGGGGAGTGATGGGGCAGTGTATGGGGAGTGATGGGGCAGTGTATGGGGAGTGATGGGGCAGTGTACGGAAAGTGATGGGGCAGTGTACGGAGAGAGATGGGGCAGTGTACGGGGAGTGATGGGGCAGTTTAAGGGGAGTGATGGGGCAGTTTAAGGGGAGTGATGGGGCAGTGTACGGGGAGAGATGGGGTAGTGTACGTGGAGTGATGGGGCAGTTTAAGGGGTGTGATGGGGCAGTGTTTGTGGAGTGATGGGGCAGTGTATGGGGAATTATGGGGGAGTGATGGAGGGGCACAGTGTGCTAGGAGTGGTGTGGAGGGGAAGGGGCAGTGTGCGGGGAGTGATGGGGCAGTGTACGGGGAGTGATGGGGCAGTGTACGGGGAGTGATGGGGCAGTGTGCGGGGAGTGATGGGGCAGTGTGCGGGGAGTGATGGGGCAGTGTGCGGGGAGTGATGGGACAGTGTACGGGGAGTGATGGGACAGTGTACGGGGAGTGATGGGACAGTGTACGGGGAGTGATGGGACAGTGTACGGGGAGTGATGGGACAGTGTACGGGGAGAGATGGGGCAGTTTAAGGGGAGTGATGGGGCAGTGTACGTGGAGTGATGGAGCAGTTTAAGGGGAGTGATGGGGCAGTTTAAGGGGAGTGATGGGGCAGTGTACGGGGAGAGATGGGGTAGTGTACGTGGAGTGATGGGGCAGTTTAAGGGGTGTGATGGGGCAGTGTTTGTGGAGTGATGGGGGCAGTGTATGGGGAATTATGGGGGAGTGATGGAGGGGCACAGTGTGCTAGGAGTGGTGTGGAGGGGAAGGGGCAGTGTGTGGGGAGTGATGGGGCAGTGTATGGGGAGTGATGGGGCAGTGTACGGGGAGAGATGGGGCAGTGTATGGGGAGTGATGGGGGAGAGATGGGGCAGTGTACGGGGAGAGATGGGGCAGTGTACGGGGAGAGATGGGGCAGTGTACGGGGAGTGATGGGGCAGTGTACGGGGAGAGATGGGGCAGTGTACGGGGAGAGATGGGGCAGTGTACGGGGAGTGATGGGGCAGTGTACGGGGAGTGATGGGGCAGTGTACGGGGAGAGATGGGGCAGTGTACGGGGAGTGATGGGGCAGTGTATGGGGAGTGATGGGGCAGTGTAGGGGAGTGATGGGGCAGTGTACGGGGAGAGATGGGGCAGTGTACGGGGAGAGATGGGGCAGTGTACGTGGAGAGATGGGGCAGTGTACGGGGAGTGATGGGGCAGTGTACTGGGAGTGATGGGGCAGTGTACGGGGGGTGATGGGGCCGTGTACGGGAAGTGATGGGGCAGTGTGCGGGGAGTGATGGGGCAGTGTACGTGGAGTGATGGGGCAGTGTACGTGGAGTGATGGGGCAGTGTGCGGGGAGTGATGGGGCAGTGTGCGGGGAGTGATGGGGCAGTGTGCGGGGAGTGATGGGGCAGTGTGCGGGGAGTGATGGGGCAGTGTACGTGGAGTGATGGGGCAGTGTACGTGGAGAGATGGGGCAGTGTACGTGGAGTGATGGGGCAGTGTACGGGGAGAGATGGGGCAGTGTACGGGGAGAGATGGGGCAGTGTACGGGGAGTGATGGGGCAGTGTATGGGGAGTGATGGGGCAGTGTATGGGGAGTGATGGGGCAGTGTATGGGGAGTGATGGGGCAGTGTATGGGGAGTGATGGGGCAGTGTACGGAAAGTGATGGGGCAGTGTACGGAAAGTGATGGGGCAGTGTACGGAGAGAGATGGGGCAGTGTACGGAGAGTGATGGGGCAGTGTACGGAAAGTGATGGGGCAGTGTACGGAGAGAGATGGGGCAGTTAAGGGGAGTGATGGGGCAGTTTAAGGGGAGTGATGGGACAGTGTACGTGGAGTGATGGGACAGTGTACGTGGAGTGATGGGACAGTGTACGGGGAGAGATGGGGCAGTTTAAGGGGAGTGATGGGGCAGTGTACGTGGAGTGATGGAGCAGTGTACGTGGAGTGATGGGGCAGTTTAAGGGGAGTGATGGGGCAGTTTAAGGGGAGTGATGGGGCAGTGTACGGGGAGAGATGGGGTAGTGTACGTGGAGTGATGGGGCAGTTTAAGGGGTGTGATGGGGCAGTGTTTGTGGAGTGATGGGGCAGTGTATGGGGAATTATGGGGGAGTGATGGAGGGGCACAGTGTGCTAGGAGTGGTGTGGAGGGGAAGGGGCAGTGTGCGGGGAGTGATGGGGCAGTGTACGGGGAGTGATGGGGCAGTGTGCGTGGAGTGATGGGGCAGTGTGCGGGGAGAGATGGGGCAGTGTACGTGGAGTGATGGGACAGTGTACGGGAGTGATGGGACAGTGTACGGGGAGTGATGGGACAGTGTACGGGGAGTGATGGGACAGTGTACGGGGAGAGATGGGGCAGTTTAAGGGGAGTGATGGGGCAGTGTACGTGGAGTGATGGAGCAGTTTAAGGGGAGTGATGGGGCAGTTTAAGGGGAGTGATGGGGCAGTGTACGGGAAGAGATGGGGTAGTGTACGTGGAGTGATGGGGCAGTTTAAGGGGTGTGATGGGGCAGTGTTTGTGGAGTGATGGGGCAGTGTATGGGGAATTATGGGGGAGTGATGGAGGGGCACAGTGTGCTAGGAGTGGTGTGGAGGGGAAGGGGCAGTGTGCGGGGAGTGATGGGGCAGTGTGCGGGGAGTGATGGGGCAGTGTGCGGGGAGTGATGGGGCAGTGTGCGGGGAGAGATGGGGCAGTGTACGGGGAGAGATGGGGCAGTGTGCGGGGAGTGATGGGGCAGTGTGCGGGGAGTGATGGGGCAGTGTGCGGGGAATGATGGGGCAGTGTGCGGGGAGTGATGGGGCAGTGTGCGGGGAGTGATGGGGCAGTGTACGGGGAGAGATGGGGCAGTGTGCGGGGAGTGATGGGGCAGTGTGCGGGGAGTGATGGGGCAGTGTGCGGGGAGTGATGGGGCAGTGTGCGGGGAGTGATGGGGCAGTGTGCGGGGAGTGATGGGGCAGTGTGCGGGGAGAGATGGGGCAGTGTACGGGGAGTGATGGGGCAGTGTACGGGGAGTGATGGGGCAGTGTACGAGGAGTGATGGGGCAGTGTATGGGGAGTAATGAGAGATGGGGCAAAATACAGGGAGTGATGGGGAAGGGTACGGGGAGTGATGGAGGGGCACAGTGTGCTCGGAGTGGTGTGGAGGGGAAGGGGCAGTGTGCGGGGAGTGATGGGGCAGTGTACGGGGAGTGATGGGGCAGTGTGCGGGGAGTGATGGGGCAGTGTGCGGGGAGTGATGGGGCAGTGTACGGGGAGAGATGGGGCAGTGTGCGGGGAGTGATGGGGCAGTGTGCGGGGAGTGATGGGGGCAGTGTGCGGGGAGTGATGGGGCAGTGTGCGGGGAGTGATGGGGCAGTGTGCGGGGAGTGATGGGGCAGTGTGCGGGGAGAGATGGGGCAGTGTACGGGGAGTGATGGGGCAGTGTACGGGGAGTGATGGGGCAGTGTACGAGGAGTGATGGGGCAGTGTATGGGGAGTAATGAGAGATGGGGCAAAATACAGGGAGTGATGGGGAAGGGTACGGGGAGTGATGGAGGGGCACAGTGTGCTCGGAGTGGTGTGGAGGGGAAGGGGCAGTGTGCGGGGAGCTGTATTGGGGGGATGGGGAGCGTGCGGTGAGTGGTGTGACAGGATGGTGGGGATGAGTCAGTGTGCGGGGGCTGTTGGGGGGGACGTCATAGTGCGCGGGGAGTGGTGTGGAAGTGACGGGGCAGTGTGCAGGGGGGGTTGGTGGGAGGGGAGGGTGTATGGGGGAGTAATGGACACCTTGGAAGGGAATTGTTATGGTCATTGTGGCACCTTTTTGTTTGATAGGATCTGACCTTTGACCTGGGGGACCCTGTGTGCTGGGAGTTCATGCTGTTGAATGCGGTGAAGCCTGTACTGCTTATCCCAGATATGAAGGAAGAGGAGGATGAGGAGGAGGGGAATGAAGACCAGGTGAGTGCCGAGGATGAGCCCCCTACTCCCTATCTATATACAGGATGATGAGGCTGATAGGGGTCATGATGTCTGGCAGCCATGACACTCAAGATCTTCTCTTCCAGGACCAGGTGATGCTGCAGGCGCCGGTGTCCTGGGTGCTGCCCATTGTGGTGACCCCAAAAGGTTAGTTCCAACCTCGATATTACAGAGCAGTGGAAAGTACACAACGGTCACCATGTCTGACTGAACCTGTACACGGGGGCGAGGGTCAGCATACCGCACTGAACCTGTACACGGGGGCGAGGGTCACCATGCCTGACTGAACCTGTACACGGGGGCGAGGGTCAGCATACCGCACTGAACCTGTACACGGGGGCGAGGGTCACCATGCCTGACTGAACCTGTACACGGGGGCGAGGGTCAGCATACCGCACTGAACCTGTACACAGGGGCGAGGGTCAGCATACCGCACTGAACCTGTACACGGGGGTGAGGGTCAGCATACCGCACTGAACCTGTACACGGGGGCGAGGGTCAGCATACCGCACTGAACCTGTACACAGGGGCGAGGGTCAGCATACCGCACTGAACCTGTACACAGGGGCGAGGGTCAGCATACCGCACTGAACCTGTACACAGGGGCGAGGGTCAGCATACCGCACTGAACCTGTACACAGGGGCGAGGGTCAGGATACCGCACTGAACCGTACACAGGGGAGGGTCAGCATACCGCACTGAACCTGTACACAGGGGCGAGGGTCAGCATACCGCACTGAACCTGTACACAGGGGGCGAGGGTCAGCATACCGCACTGAACCTGTACACAGGGGCGAGGGTCAGCATACCGCACTGAACCTGTACACAGGGGCGAGGGTCAGCATACCGCACTGAACCTGTACACAGGGGCGAGGGTCAGCATACCGCACTGAACCTGTACACAGGGGCGAGGGTCAGCATACCGCACTGAACCTGTACACGGGGGCGAGGGTCAGCATACCGCACTGAACCTGTACACAGGGGCGAGGGTCAGCATACCGCACTGAACCTGTACACAGGGGGCGAGGGTCAGCATACCGCACTGAACCTGTACACGGGGGCGAGGGTCAGCATACCGCACTGAACCTGTACACGGGGGCGAGGGTCAGCATACCGCACTGAACCTGTACACGGGGGCGAGGGTCAGCATACCGCACTGAACCTGTACACGGGGGCGAGGGTCAGCATACCGCACTGAACCTGTACACGGGGGCGAGGGTCAGCATACCGCACTGAACCTGTACACGGGGGCGAGGGTCAGCATACCGCACTGAACCTGTACACAGGGGCGAGGGTCAGCATACCGCACTGAACCTGTACACAGGGGCGAGGGTCAGCATACCGCACTGAACCTGTACACAGGGGCGAGGGTCAGCATACCGCACTGAACCTGTACACGGGGCGAGGGTCAGCATACCGCACTGAACCTGTACACAGGGGCGAGGGTCAGGATACCGCACTGAACCTGTACACGGGGGCGAGGGTCAGCATACCGCACTGAACCTGTACACGGGGGCGAGGGTCAGCATACCGCACTGAACCTGTACACAGGGGCGAGGGTCAGCATACCGCACTGAACCTGTACACAGGGGCGAGGGTCAGCATACCGCACTGAACCTGTACACAGGGGCGAGGGTCAGCATACCGCACTGAACCTGTACACAGGGGCGAGGGTCAGCATACCGCACTGAACCTGTACACAGGGGTGAGGGTCAGCATACCGCACTGAACCTGTACACAGGGGCGAGGGTCAGCATACCGCACTGAACCTGTTACACAGGGGCGAGGGGTCAGCAGTACCGCACTGAACCTGTACACAGGGGCGAGGGGTCAGCATACCGCACTGAACCTGTACACGGGGGCGAGGGTCAGCATACCGCACTGAACCTGTACACGGGGGCGAGGGTCAGCATACCGCACTGAACCTGTACACGGGGGCGAGGGTCAGCCATACCGCACTGAACCTGTACACGGGGGCGAGGGTCAGCATACCGCACTGAACCTGTACCAGGGGCTGAGGGTCAGCTACCGCACTGAACCTGTACACAGGGGCGAGGGTCAGCATACCGCACTGAACCTGTACACAGGGGCGCGGGTCAGCTATACCGCACTGACCTGTACACAGGGGCGAGGGTCAGCATAACGCACTGAACCTGTACACAGGGGCGAGGGTCAGCATACCGCACTGAACCTGTACACAGGGGCGGGGTCAGGATACCGCACTGAACCTGTACACGGGGCGAGGGTCAGCATACCGCACTGAACCTGTACACGGGGGCGAGGGTCAGCATACCGCACTGAACCTGTACACAGGGGCGAGGGTCAGCATACCGCACTGAACCTGTACACAGGGGGGAGGGTCAGCATACCGCACTGAACCTGTACACAGGGCGAGGGTCAGCATACCGCACTGAACCTGTACACAGGGGCGAGGGTCAGCATACCGCACCTGAACCTGTACACAGGGGCGAGGGTCAGCATACCGCACTGAACCTGTACACAGGGGCGAGGGTCAGCATACCGCACTGAACCTGTACACAGGGGCGAGGGTCAGCATACCGCACTGAACCTGTACACAGGGGCGAGGGTCAGCATACCGCACTGAACCTGTACACCGGGGCGAGGGTCAGCATACCGCACTGAACCTGTACACGGGGGCGAGGGTCAGCATACCGCACTGAAACCTGTACACGGGGGCGAGGGTCAGGATACCGCACTGAACCTGTACACGGGGGCGAGGGTCAGCATACCGCACTGAACCTGTACACGGGGGCGAGGGTCAGGATACCGCACTGAACCTGTACACAGGGGCGAGGGTCAGGATACCGCACTGAACCTGTACACAGGGGCGAGGGTCACCATACCGCACTGAACCTGTACACAGGGACGAGGGTCAGCATACCGCACTGAACCTGTACACAGGGGCGAGGGTCAGCATACCGCACTGAACCTGTACACAGGGGCGAGGGTCAGCATACCGCACTGAACCTGTACACAGGGGCGAGGGTCAGCATACCGCACTGAACCTGTACACAGGGACGAGGGTCAGCATACCGCACTGAACCTGTACACAGGGGGGAGGGTCACCATACCGCACTGAACCTGTACACAGGGGCGAGGGTCAGCATACCGCACTGAACCTGTACACAGGGGCGAGGGTCAGCATACCGCACTGAACCTGTACACAGGGGCGAGGGTCACCATACCGCACTGAACCTGTACACAGGGGCGAGGGTCAGCATACTGCACTGACATGGGGACAAATACTTTTTAAATATGTGTGTATATGAAGGGATGTTGGCCCTGGTGGCGCTGTGCCCACAGACTGCATTAGTATGAGTTTGATGGTGGCTGTCGCCATGTCTGGTACCAGGCAGACTCATCCAGGCCTTCTCCTACATCTATCTTGCCTCCAGAGTTTGAGATGCGATGTCCTCAGGGGAAGAAACGTCTGCAATACAAGAAGGCCAGGCTGGAGAAGTGGGCCCCCTACCTCCAGGAGGACGGTCGGGTGTCCCGCCTCACCCTCTACCAGGACTCTCCATGTAAGTTCCCACAGGTCTCAGGATGGAGAGGCTTAGAAGTCAAATGTTGACATCAGGCTCTGCTTCCCAGGCTCCATAGAACTGGAGGTCCAGGACTGGTTCCAGAATCGCAAGGACAAGTTGGACATGAGACAGCAGAAGAGACAGCATGGAGTGACCACTGAGTACTTCTCTCCGGGACGGGTGGATGCTCTGAAGGGTAAACTGCTGACATTATGGGGGTCATTTATTAAGACTAGCGTCTAAAAAAGCCCCTGCACTGGCGGTGGATCCGCCAAAGCTCTGAAGAGGCGCCGGCCCCTAAATAACTTTGGCGCATCCAGCACCGCTTGTAAATGTAAGCCAGCTTCCAGGCGTCCCGTCCCCTTCCTCACCCACTTTTGTAGACCTGAGTGGGGAAAAGTCGCAGATTAAGAACCTTTGTGCCGCAATCTGCACTAGAAATAGGAGTATTTTAGGTTGATAAATGACCCCCTATGTCTTGTGGGGGGTCAGTGCTCAGAGACCGCTGACCCCCCTGCTGTCTTCTAGTCCACACCTTCCGCTCCCAGGCCCCAGAGACAGAGCGCACGATGATATTCTACAGCGAGGCTCGTCTGGATGGACTCCAGAGACGCGAGGAGCAACCAAAGGAGATGCTGGAGCTTTTCCAGAGCCGCCCGGACTTCTTGCATCACCGGCACACGCTATACGGGAAAAGGCCGAAGAAAGTGTCCATAGCTGGGGGACCTACAGAGTCCAACCCCCGACCCATCCTGGTAGGAACCCGAGCATATAATACGGAGGCCGCACAGTGTAATATCACACATGTAATACAGAGGGCACACAGTGTAATATCACAGATGTAATACGGAGGCCGCACAGAGTAATATCACACATGTAATACGGAGGCCGCACAGAGTAATATCACACATGTAATACGGAGGCCGCACAGTGTAATATCACACATGTAATACGGACACCGCACAGTGTAATATCACACATGTAATACAGAGGCCGCACAGTGTAATATCACACATGTAATACAGCCGCACAGTGTAATATCACACATGTAATACAGAGGCCGCACAGTGTAATATCACACATGTAATACAGAGGCCGCACAGTGTAATATCACACATGTAATACGGAGGCCGCACAGTGTAATATCACAGATGTAAATACGGAGGCCGCACAGAGTAATATCACACATGTAATACGGAGGCCGCACAGGAGTAATATCCACATGTAATACGGAGGCCGCACAGTGTAATATCACACATGTAATACGGACCCGCACAGTGTAATATCACACCATGTAATACAGAGGCCGCACAGTGGAATATCACACATGTAATACAGGACGCCGCACAGTGTAATATCACACATGTAATACGGAGGCCGCACAGTGTAATATCACACATGTAATACAGAGGCCGCACAGTGAATATCACACATGTAATACGGAGGCCGCACAGTGTAATATCACAGAATGTAATACGGAGGCCGCACAGTGTAATATCACACATGTAATACGGAGGCCCGCACAGTGTATATCAACACATGTAATACGGAGGCCGCACAGTGTAATATCACACATGTAATACGGACGCCGCACAGTGTAATATCCACAATGTAATACACAGGGCCGCACAGTGTAATATCACACATGTAATACAGACATCCGCACAGTGTAATATCACACATGTAATACGTACGGCCGCACAGTGTAATATCACACATGTAATACACAGGCCGCACAGTGTAATATCACACATGTAATACAGACACCGCACAGTGTAATATCACACATGTAATAGGAGGCCGCACAGTGTAATATCACACATGTAATACAGACGGCCGCACAGTGTAATATCACACATGTAATACGGAGGCCGCACAGTGTAATATCACACATGTAATACGGAGGCCGCACAGTGTAATATCACACTATGTAATACAGACACCGCACAGTGTAATATCACACATGTAATACGGACGCCGCACAGTGGTAATACACACATGTAATACGGAGGCCGCACAGTGTAATATCACACATGTAATACAGGAGGCCGCACAGTGTAATATCACACATGTAATACGGAGGCCGCACAGTGTAATATCACACATGTAATACAGAGGCCGCACAGTGTAATATCACACATATAATACGGACGCGCACAGTGTATATCACCCATGTAATACAGAGGCCGCGCCGCGTGATGTCACCCATGTAATACAGAGGCCGCACAGTGTAATATCACACATGTAATACGGAGGCCGCACAGTGTAATATCACACATGTAATACGGACGCCGCACAGTGTAATATCACACATGTAATACAGAGGCCGCACAGTGTAATATCACACATGTAATACGGACGCCGCACAGTGTAATATCACACATATAATACAGACACCGCACAGTGTAATATCACACATGTAATACAGAGGCCGCACAGTGTAATATCACACATGTAATACAGAGGCCGCACAGTGTAATATCACACATGTAATACGGACGCCGCACAGTGTAATATCACACATATAATACAGAGGCCGCACAGAGTAATATCACACATGTAATACAGACGCCCGCACAGTGTAATATCACACATGTAATACAGATGCCGCAAAGTGTAATATCACACATGTAATACAGACACCGCACAGTGTTAATATCACACATGTAATACCGGAGGCGCACAGTGTAATATCACACAGTAATACAGATGCCGCACAGTGTAGGATCACACATGTAATACAGACGCCGCACAGTGTAGTGATCACACTGTAATACAGATGCCGCACAGTGAATATCACACATGTAATACAGACGCCGCACAGTGTAATATCAACATGTAATACAGAGGCCGCACAGTGTAATATCACACATGTAATACAGACGCCGCACAGTGTAATATCACGCATGTAATACAGATGCCGCACAGTGTAGGATCACACATGTAATACAGACGCCGCACAGTGTAATATCACACATGTAATACAGAGACCGCACAGTGTATATCACACATGTTAATACAGAGCCCGCACAGTGTAGGATCAACATGTAATACAGAGGCCGCACAGTGTAATATCACACATGTAATACAGACGCCGCACAGTGTAATATCACGCATGTAATACAGATGCCGCACAGTGTAGGATCACACATGTAATACAGACGCCGACAGGTAATATTCACCACTAGTAATACAGATGCCGCACAGTGTAGGATCACACATGTAATACAAGACGCCGCACAGTGTAAATACACAGTAATACAGATGCCGCACAGTGTAATACACACATGTAATACAGACGCCCGCACAGTGTAATATCACACAATGTAATACAGATGCCGCACAGTGTAATATCACACATGTAATACAGACGCCGCACAGTGTAATATCACGCATGTAATACAGATGCCGCACATGTACAGTGCAGCTCGTGCTCTCACATGTCCTCTCCGCTGCTGTCTAGATTTCAGACACATTTGGGAATCTTCTTATTTCTCTAATTGGCAGAAAATTACGGAACGTTTCCTTAGAAACCCTGAGAAGTCGGCCAATGAGGATGTGGCTGAGCGGATTTTCCTAATCACTGAGGGTCGCATCCATGTCCGCTGTCATCGACCAGACGATCACATCACCACATCCACCTGGGAGTTCCTCAAGCCGGCCAACCTCGGAGAGAAGGGGGCCCATGTGGTGCTGAGCCCCGAGACCTGCATCTCCTACCAGGTGACCCTCAGCAAAGCCTGGCATGTACACTACAGGCCATCAGTAACCAGACATCTGAGCTCTGACAGTATGTCTACAATGTAACCCTGTGCCATCGCCTAACACTAACCCGACCCGCAGTCCCCCACCACCCGACCCACAGTCCCCCACCACCACCCAACCCGCAGTCCCCCACCACCCGACCCACAGTCCCCCACCACCGCCCGACCCGCAGTCCCCTCACACCCGACCAGTCCCCAACCGGACCCGCAGTCACCACCACCGCCCGACCCGCAGTCCCCTCACCGACCCGCAGTCCCCCACCCACAACCCGACCGCAGTCCCCACCACCGCCCGACCCGCAGTCCCTCACCGCCCGACCCCAGTCCTCACGCCCGACCAGCAGTCCCCTCACCGCCGACCCGCAGTCCCCACCACCACCCAAACCCGCAGTCCCCCACCACCGCCCGACCGCAGTCCACCACCGCCCGACCCGCAGTCCCCCACCACCGCCCGACCCGCAGTCCCCCACCACCCCCCGACCCGCAGTCCCCCACCACCGCCCGACCCGCAGTCCCCCCACCACCCGACCCGCAGTCCCCCACCACCGCCCTACCCGCAGTCCATATTGTTTTGGCTGACACTTGGGGGACCCTGCTGGCCCTTCCTATTGTCCGGATCCCATTGCTTCCCCAGAAGGCTTAAACGCTCTGCTATGTGTCATCCACCAGGTGGAGCCATTGGAAAAATTCAACAAACAACTGTATGTCTACGAGAGCCTTGTGCACCTCCAGCAGGGGGAGCAGCGTGCGCAGGAGGCCGTCCGGAAATCGGAGGCAGAGGTACGTGCTACAGTCAATAGGGATGTGAGACAGGAGGAGTGTGGGGTACACTGATGGACATGACCCTTATGCAGGTGCTGGAGATCCTTTCTCGGCGGGTTCAGGAGGAGGCAGATCCACAACTCACAATATCTATCTATGACCCGGAGAGGAATGAGAGCAGCAAGGAGCAGCGGGCGGCCCAGGTAAGTGTGCGCGACGGGGTACACTGATGATTGTGTGCGATAGGGTACACTGACTGATGAGTGCACTATGGAGTACCTCTGTGTAGGACGGGGTACACTGACTGATGAGTGCACTATGGAGTACCTCACTATAGGACGGGGTACACTGACTGATGAGGCACTAGGGAGTACCTCAGTGTAGGACGGGGTACATGACTGAGAGTGCACTATGGAGTACCTCAGTGTAGACGGGGTACACTAACTATGAGTGCACTATGGAGTACCTCAGTGTAGGACGGGGACACTACTAATGAGTGCACTATGGAGTACCTCAGTGTAGGATGGTGTACACTGACTGATGAGTGCACACTATGGAGTACCTCAGTGTAGGACGGGGTACTAACTGGATGAGTGCACTATGGAGTACTCATTAGGACGGGGTACACTGACTGATGAGTGCACATGGAGTACCTCAGTGTAGGACGGGGTACACTGACTGATGAGTGCACTATGGAGTACCTCAGTGTAGGACGGGGTACACTAACTTATGAGTGCACTATGGAGTACCTCAGTGTAGGACGGGGTACACTGACTAATGAGTGCACTATGGAGTACCTCAGTGTAGGATGGTGTACACTGACTGATGAGTGCACTATGGAGTACCTCAGTGTAGGACGGGGTACACTAACTGATGAGTGCACTATGGAGTACCTCACTATAGGACGGAGTACACTGACTGATGAGTGCACACTATGGAGTACCTCACTATAGGACGGGTACACTGACTGATGAGTGCACACTATGGAGTACCTCACTATAGGACGGGGTACACTGACTGATGAGTGCACTATGGAGTACCTCACATAGGACGGGGTACACTGACTGATGAGTGCACTATGGAGTACCTCAGTGTAGGATGGTGTACACTTGACTGATGAGTGCACTATGGAGTACCTCAGTGTAGGACGGGGTACACTGACTGATGAGTGCACTATGGAGTACCTCACTATAGGACGGGGTACAATGACTGATGAGTGCACTATGGAGTACCTCAGTGTAGGATGGGGTACACTGACTGATGAGTGCACTATGGAGTACCTCAGTGTAGGACGGGGTACACTAACTGTGAGTGCACTATGGAGTACCTCAGTGTAGGATGGGGTACACTAACTGATGAGTGCACTATGGAGTACCTCAGTGTAGGACGGGGTACACTGACTGATGAGTGCACTATGGAGTACCTCAGTGTAGGACGGGGTACACTGACTGATGAGTGCACTATGGAGTACCTCAGTGTAGGACGGGGTACACTGACTGATGAGTGCACACTATGGAGTACTCAGTGTAGGATGGGTACACTGATGATGAGTGCACACTATGG
>NC_058089.1:123381381-123428561 GCF_014858855.1 Bufo gargarizans | reverse complement strand
TACAGTGAGGGGTGCACAGTCTTACAGTGAGGGGTGCACAGTCTTACAGTGAGGGGTGCACAGTCTATACAGTGAGGGGTGCACAGTCTTACAGTGAGGGGTGCACAGTCTCTTACAGTGAGGGGTGCACAGTCTTACAGTGAGGGGTGCACAGTCTATACAGTGAGGGGTGCACAGTCTATACAGTGAGGGGTGCACAGTCTTTACAGTGAGGGGTGCACAGTCTATACAGTGAGGGGTGCACAGTCTATACAGTGAGGGGTGCACAGTCTATACAGTGGGGGTGCACATCTTACAGTGAGGGGTGCACAGTCGATACAGTGAGGGGTGCACAGTCTTACAGTGAGGGTGCACAGTCTATACAGTGAGGGGTGCACAGTCTATACAGTGAGGGTGCACAGTCTATACAGTGAGGGGTGCACAGTCTTACAGTGAGGGGCACAGTCTATACAGTGAGGGGGTGCACAGTCTACAGTGAGGGGTGCACAGTCTATACAGTGAGGGGTGCACAGTCTATACAGTGAGGGGTGCACAGTCTATACAGTGAGGTGCACAGTCTATACAGTGAGGGTGCACAGTCTATACAGTGAGGGTGCACAGTCTATACAGTGAGGGTGCACAGTCTATACAGTGAGGGGTGCACAGTCTTACAGTGAGGGGTGCACAGTCTATACAGTGAGGGGTGCACAGTCTTTACAGTGAGGGGGCACAGTCTTTACAGTGAGGGGTGCACAGTCTATACAGTGAGGGGTGCACAGTCTTACAGTGAGGGCACAGTCTTTACAGTGAGGGGTGCACAGTCTATACAGTGAGGGTGCACAGTCTTACAGAGGGGTGCACAGTCTTTACAGTGAGGGGGTGCACAGTCTTTACAGTGAGGGGTGCACAGTCTATACAGTGAGGGGTGCACAGTCTTACAGTGAGGGGTTGCACAGTCTTACAGTGAGGGTGCACAGTTATACAGTGAGGGGTGCACAGTCTATACAGTGAGGGGTGCACAGTCTATACAGTGAGGGGTGCACAGTCTATACAGTGAGGGTGCACAGTCTATACAGTGAGGGGTGCACAGTCTTTACAGTGAGGGGTGCACAGTCTTACAGTGAGGGGTGCACAGTCTTTACAGTGAGGGGTGCACAGTCTTACAGTGAGGGGTGCACAGTCTTACAGTGAGGGGGTGCACAGTCTATACAGTGAGGGTGCACAGTCTATACAGTGAGGGGTGCACAGTCTTACAGTGAGGGGTGCACAGTCTATACAGTGAGGGGGTGCACAGTCTTATACAGTGAGGGGTGCACAGTCTTACAGTGAGGGGTGCACAGTCTACAGTGAGGGGTGCACAGTCTACAGTGAGGGGTGCACAGTCTACAGTGAGGGGTGCACAGTCTATACAGTGAGGGGTGCACAGTCTTACAGTGAGGGGTGCACAGTCTATACAGTGAGGGGTGCACAGTCTATACAGTGAGGGGTGCACAGTCTTTACAGTGAGGGGTGCACAGTCTATACAGTGAGGGGTGCACAGTCTTTACAGTGAGGGGTGCACAGTCTTTACAGTGAGGGGTGCACAGTCTTTACAGTGAGGGGTGCACAGTCTTTACAGTGGAGGGGTGCACAGTCTTACAGTGAGGGATGCACAGTCTATACAGTGAGGGGTGCACAGTCTTTACAGTGAGGGGTGCACAGTCTTTACAGTGAGGGGTGCACAGTCTTACAGTGAGGGGTGCACAGTCTATACAGTGAGGGGTGCACAGTCTTTACAGTGAGGGGTGCACAGTCTTACAGTGAGGGGTGCACAGTCTATACAGTGAGGGGTGCACAGTCTATACAGTGAGGGGGCACAGTCTATACAGTGAGGGGTGCACAGTCTATACAGTGAGGGGTGCACAGTCTATACAGTGAGGGGTGCACAGTCTATACAGTGAGGGGTGCACAGTCTACAGTGAGGGGTGCACAGTCTATACAGTGAGGGGTGCACAGTCTATACAGTGAGGGGTGCACAGTCTATACAGTGAGGGGTGCACAGTCTTTACAGTGAGGGGGTGCACAGTCTTTACAGTGAGGAGGTGCACAGTCTATACAGTGGGGGGTGCACAGTCTTTACAGTGAGGGGGTGCACAGTCTTTACAGTGAGGGGTGCACAGTCTATACAGTGAGGGGTGCAGCTATACAGTGAGGGGTGCACAGTCTATACAGTGAGGGGTGCACGTATACAGTGAGGGGTGCACAGTCTTACAGTGAGGGGTGCACAGTCTTTACAGTGGGGGTGCACAGTCTTACAGTGAGGGGGTGCACAGTCTTACAGTGAGGGGTGCACAGTCTTTACAGTGAGGGGTGCACAGTCTATACAGTGAGGGGTGCACAGTCTATACAGTGAGGGGTGCACAGTCTTACAGTGAGGGTGCACAGTCTATACAGTGAGGGTGCACAGTCTATACAGTGAGGGGTGCACAGTCTATACAGTGAGGGGTGCACAGTCTTTACAGTGAGGGGTGCACAGTCTTACAGTGAGGGGTGCACAGTCTATACAGTGAGGGGTGCACAGTCTTACAGTGAGGGGTGCACAGTCTTTACAGTGAGGGGTGCACAGTCTATACAGTGAGGGGTGCACAGTAACAGTGAGGGGTGCACAGTCTATACAGTGAGGGGGTGCACAGTCTTTACAGTGAGGGGTGCACAGTTTACAGTGAGGGGTGCACAGTCTATACAGTGAGGGGTGCACAGTCTATACAGTGAGGGGTGCACAGTCTTTACAGTGAGGGGTGCACAGTCTTTACAGGGGGTGCACAGTCTATACAGTGAGGGGTGCACAGTCTATACAGTGAGGGGTGCACAGTCTTACAGTGAGGGGTGCACAGTCTTTACAGTGAGGGGTGCACAGTCTATACAGTGAGGGGTGCACAGTCTATACAGTGGGGTGCACAGTCTTTACAGTGAGGGGTGCACAGTCTATACAGTGAGGGGTGCACAGTCTTACAGTGAGGGGTGCACAGTCTATACAGTGAGGGGTGCACAGTCTTACAGTGAGGGGTGCACAGTCTATACAGTGAGGGGTGCACAGTCTATACAGTGAGGGGGTGCACAGTCTATACAGTGAGGGGTGCACAGTCTATACAGTGGGGTGCACAGTCTATACAGTGAGGGTGCACAGTCTATACAGTGAGGGTGCACAGTCTATACAGTGGGGTGCACAGTCTATACAGTGAGGGGTGCACAGTCTATACAGTGAGGGGTGCACAGTCTTACAGTGAGGTGCACAGTCTATACAGTGAGGGGTGCACAGTCTTTACAGTGAGGGGGTGCACAGTCTTTACAGTGAGGGGGTGCACAGTCTTTACAGTGAGGGGTGCACAGTCTTTACAGTGAGGGGTGCACAGTCTTTACAGTGAGGGGTGCACAGTCTATACAGTGAGGGGTGCACAGTCTATACAGTGAGGGGGTGCACAGTCTAACAGTGGGGGTGCACAGTCTACAGTGAGGGGTGCACAGTCTATACAGTGAGGGGTGCACAGTCTATACAGTGAGGGGTGCACAGTCTATACAGTGAGGGGTGCACAGTCTTACAGTGAGGGGTGCACAGTCTATACAGTGAGGGGTGCACAGTCTATACAGTGAGGGGTGCACAGTTTACAGTGAGGGTGCACAGTCTATACAGTGAGGGGTGCACAGTCTTTACAGTGAGGGGTGCACAGTCTTTACAGTGAGGGGTGCACAGTCTTTACAGTGAGGGGTGCACAGTCTTTACAGTAGGGGTGCACAGTCTTACAGTGAGGGGTGCACAGTCTATACAGTGGGGGGTGCACAGTCTATACAGTGAGGGGTGCACAGTCTATACAGTGAGGGGTGCACAGTCTATACAGTGAGGGGTGCACAGTCTATACAGTGAGGGGTGCACAGTCTATACAGTGAGGGGTGCACAGTCTATACAGTGGGGTGCACAGTCTATACAGTGAGGGGTGCACAGTCTATACAGTGAGGGGTGCACAGTCTTTACAGTGAGGGTGCACAGTCTATACAGTGAGGGGTGCACAGTCTTACAGTGAGGGGTGCACAGTCTTTACAGTGAGGGGGTGCACAGTCTTACAGTGAGGGGTGCACAGTCTATACAGTGAGGGGTGCACAGTCTATACAGTGAGGGGTGCACAGTCTATACAGTGAGGGGTGCACAGTCTATACAGTGAGGGGGTGCACAGTCTATACAGTGAGGGTGCACAGTCTATACAGTGAGGGGTGCACAGTCTATACAGTGAGGGGTGCACAGTCTACAGTGAGGGGTGCACAGTCTATACAGTGAGGGGTGCACAGTCTATACAGTGAGGGGTGCACAGTCTTTACAGTGAGGGGTGCACAGTCTTTACAGTGAGGGGTGCACAGTCTTTACAGTGAGGGTGCACAGTCTTACAGTGAGGGGTGCACAGTCTTTACAGTGAGGGGTGCACAGTCTTTACAGAGGGGTGCACAGTCTATACAGTGAGGGGTGCACAGTCTATACAGTGAGGGGGTGCACAGTCTTTACAGTGAGGGGTGCACAGTCTATACAGTGAGGGGTGCACAGTCTACAGTGAGGGGTGCACAGTCTTTACAGTGAGGGGTGCACAGTTATACAGTGAGGGGTGCACAGTTTACAGTGAGGGGTGCACAGTCTATACAGTGAGGGGTGCACAGTCTATACAGTGAGGGGTGCAGTCTATACAGTGAGGGGTGCGCAGTCTATACAGTGAGGGGTGCACAGTCTATACAGTGAGGGGTGCGCAGTCTATACAGTGAGGGGTGCGCAGTCTTTACAGTGAGGGGTGCGCAGTCTATACAGTGAGGGGTGCACAGTCTATACAGTGAGTGGTGCACAGTCTATACAGTGAGGGGTGCACAGTCTATACAGTGAGGGGTGCACAGTCTATACAGTGAGGGGTGCACAGTCTTTACAGTGAGGGGTGCACAGTCTTTACAGTGAGGGGTGCACAGTCTATACAGTGAGGGGTGCACAGTCTTTACAGTGAGGGGTGCACAGTCTATACAGTGAGGGGTGCACAGTCTACAGTGAGGGGGTGCACAGTCTTTACAGTGAGGGGTGCACAGTCTTACAGTGGGGGTGCACAGTCTTTACAGTGAGGGGTGCACAGTCTTTACAGTGAGGGGTGCACAGTCTATACAGTGAGGGGTGCACAGTCTTACAGTGAGGGGGTGCACAGTCTATACAGTGAGGGGTGCACAGTCTATACAGTGGGGGTGCACAGTCTATCAGTGAGGGGTGCACAGTCTATACAGTGAGGGGTGCGCAGTCTATACAGTGAGGGGTGCGCAGTCTTTACAGTGAGGGGTGCGCAGTCTATACAGTGAGGGGTGCACAGTCTATACAGTGAGGGGTGCACAGTCTATACAGTGAGGGGTGCACAGTCTATACAGTGAGGGGTGCACAGTCAATACAGTGAGGGGTGCACAGTTTACAGTGAGGGGTGCACAGTCTTTACAGTGAGGGGTGCACAGTCTTTACAGTGAGGGGTGCACAGTCTTTACAGTGAGGGGTGCACAGTCTTTACAGTGAGGGGTGCACAGTCTATACAGTGAGGGTGCACAGTCTATACAGTGAGGGGGTGCACAGTCTTACAGTGAGGGGTGCACAGTCTATACAGTGAGGGGTGCACAGTCTATACAGTGAGGGGTGCACAGTCTTACAGTGAGGGGTGCACAGTCTATACAGTGAGGGGTGCACAGTCTTTACAGTGAGGGGGTGCACAGTCTATACAGTGAGGGGTGCACAGTCTATACAGTGAGGGGTGCGCAGTCTATACAGTGAGGGGTGCGCAGTCTATACAGTGAGGGGTGCACAGTCTATACAGTGAGGGGTGCGCAGTCTATACAGTGAGGGGTGCGCAGTCTTTACAGTGAGGGGTGCGCAGTATATACAGTGAGGGGTGCACAGTCTATACAGTGAGGGTGCACAGTCTATACAGTGAGGGGTGCACAGTCTATACAGTGAGGGGTGCACAGTCTATACAGTGAGGGGTGCACAGTTTTACAGTGAGGGGTGCACAGTCTTTACAGTGAGGGTGCACAGTCTATACAGTGAGGGGTGCACAGTCTTTACAGTGAGGGGTGCACAGTCTATACAGTGAGGGGTGCACAGTCTTTACAGTGAGGGGTGCACAGTCTTACAGTGAGGGGTGCACAGTCTTTACAGTGAGGGGTGCACAGTCTTTACAGTGAGGGGTGCACAGTCTTTACAGTGAGGGTGCACAGTCATACAGTGAGGGGTGCACAGTCTTTACAGTGAGGGGTGCACAGTCTATACAGTGAGGGGTGCACAGTCTATACAGTGAGGGTGCGCAGTCTATACAGTGAGGGGTGCACAGTCTATACAGTGAGGGGTGCGCAGTCTATACAGTGAGGGGTGCGCAGTCTTTACAGTGAGGGGTGCGCAGTCTATACAGTGAGGGGTGCACAGTCTATACAGTGAGGGGTGCACAGTCTATACAGTGAGGGGTGCACAGTCTATACAGTGAGGGGTGCACAGTCTATACAGTGAGGGGTGCACAGTCTTTACAGTGAGGGGTGCACAGTCTTACAGTGAGGGGTGCACAGTCTATACAGTGAGGGGTGCACAGTTTTTACAGTGAGGGGGTGCACAGTCTATACAGTGAGGGGTGCACAGTCTATACAGTGAGGGGTGCACAGTCTTACAGTGAGGGGGTGCACAGTCTTTACAGTGGGGGTGCACAGTTTACAGTGAGGGGTGCACAGTCTTTACAGTGAGGGTGCACAGTCTTTACAGTGAGGGGTGCACAGTCTTTACAGTGAGGGGTGCACAGTCTTTACAGTGAGGGGTGCACAGTCTTACAGTGAGGGGTGCACAGTCTATACAGTGAGGGGGTGCACAGTCTATACAGTGAGGGGTGCACTAGTCTATACAGTGAGGGGTGCACAGTCTATACAGTGAGGGGTGCACAGTCTATACAGTGAGGGGTGCACAGTCTATACAGTGAGGGGTGCACAGTCTATACAGTGAGGGGTGCACAGTCTATACAGTGAGGGGTGCACGAGTCTTTACAGTGAGGGGTGCACAGTCTTTACAGTGAGGGGTGCACAGTCTTTACAGTGAGGGTGCACAGTCTTTACAGTGAGGGTGCACAGTCTTACAGTGAGGGGTGCACAGTCTTTACAGTGAGGGTTGCACAGTCTTTACAGTGAGGGGTGCACAGTCTTTACAGTGAGGGTGCACAGTCTTTACAGTGAGGGGTGCACAGTCTTTACAGTGAGGGGTGCACAGTCTTTACAGTGAGGGGGTGCACAGTCTTACAGTGAGGGGGGTGCACAGTCTTTACAGTGAGGAGTGCACAGTCTATACAGTGAGGGGTGCACAGTCTTTACAGTGAGGGGTGCACAGTCTATACAGTGAGGGGTGCACAGTCTTTACAGTGAGGGGGTGCACAGTCTATACAGTGAGGGGTGCACAGTCTATACAGTGAGGGGTGCGCAGTCTATACAGTGAGGGGGTGCACAGTCTTTACAGTGAGGGGGTGCACAGTCTATACAGTGAGGGGGTGCACAGTCTTTACAGTGAGGGGTGCACAGTCTTTACAGTGAGGGGTACACAGTCTTTACAGTGAGGGGTGCACAGTCTTTACAGTGAGGGGGTGCACAGTCTAGCGCCATCACTGGACAGGACTCACCCTGGGGTGTCGATCATCGCCGTCTGCTCCTGAATACTCTGCAACTCCCTGTCCCCGAGGACGTCTCCTCCACAGCCGCCATGACACCTAGAAGACACCAGAGATGATGGGGGTAGTAGTGTGGAAGCCAAACACTGCTATTAAATCCTGATGAAGATGATGGGGTTGATTGTGTGGAGGGTGGACACTCCTATTATATCCCGGTAAAGATGATGGGGGTGATAGTGTGGAGGATGGGCACTCCTATTACATCCTGATAAAGATGATGGGGGTGATACTGTGGAGGGCTGACAATCAGTCCTATTACATTCGATGAAGATGATGGGGGTGATAGTGTTGAGAGGTCACATTTGATTCACATCCCGGAGCCGCCCCTCAATACATTACTCACCTGACACCCGTAACTTTCGTCTCCGCGTCTGGTTGCCCAGCAACAAAACCGGAAGTGGGCCGCAGAGACTGCCGGGAGATGTAGTCCCGCCCTCGGCAGACGAGCCTCTGCTTTTGGATAATACACTGGAGCGCAGGGGCTGCTGGGAGAAGTGGGCAGAGAATGATTGACAGCTCCCATAAAAGGAAGGAGGAGCGGGGCGGGGCGTGTTGGAGCCGGGTCACGTGGTGATTGATAGCGGTATACACGAGGGGCCACGATGCACTGCACAATATAACACTGTATACACCACCTGCTCCTCATATACACCCTCTACACGCTGTATACACCACCTGCTCCTCATATACACCCCCTACAGGCTGTATACACCACCTGCTCCTCATATACACCCTCTACACACCACCTGCTCCTCATATACACCCTCTACACGCTGTATACACCACCTGCTCCTCATATACACCCTCTACACGCTGTATACACCACCTGCTCCTCATATACACCCTCTACACGCTGTATACACCACCTGCTCCTCATATACACCCTCTACATGCTGTATACACCACCTGCTCCTCATATACACCCTCTACATGCTGTATACACCACCTGCTCCTCATATACACCCTCTACATGCTGTATACACCACCTGCTCCTCATATACACCCCCTACATGCTGTATACACCACCTGCTCCTCATATACACCCCCTACATGCTGTATACACTGCCTGCTCCTCATATACACCCCCTACACGTGGTATACACCGCCTGCTCCTCATATACACCCTCTACATGCTGTACACACCACCTGCTCCTCATATACACCCCCCTACAACGCTGTATACACCACCTGCTCCTCATATACCCCCCTACATGCTGTATACACCACCTGCTCCTCATATACACCCCCTACATGCTGTATACACCACCTGCTCCTCATATACACCCTCTACACGCTGTACACACCACCTGCTCCTCATATACACCCCCTACATGCTGTACAACACCACCTGCTCCTCATATTACACCCCTACACGCTGTACACACCACCTGCTCCTCATATACCTACCCCCTACATGCTGTACACCCACCTGCTCCTCATATACACCCCCTACATGCTGTATACACCACCTGCTCCTCATATACACCCCCTACATGCTGTATACACCACCTGCTCCTCATATACACCCCCTACATGCTGTATACACCACCTGCTCCTCATATACCCCCCTACAGCTGTACACACCACCTGCTCCTCATATACACCCCTACACGCTGTATACACCACCTGCTCCTCATATACACCCTCTACACGCTGTACACCACCTGCTCCTCATATACACCCTCTACACGCTGTATACACCACCTGCTCCTCATATACCCCTCTACACGCTGTATACACCACCTGCGCCTCATATACAACCCTCTACACGCTGTATACACCACCTGCTCCTCATATACACCCTCTACACGCGGTATACACCACCTGCTCCTCATATACACCCTCTACATGCTGTATACACCACCTGCTCCTCATATACACCCTCTACATGCTGTATACACCACCTGCTCCTCATATACACCCCCTACACGCTGTATACACCACCTGCTCCTCATATACCACCGCCTGCTCCTCATATACACCCCCTACACGTGGTATACACCACCTGCGCCTCATATACACCCTCTACATGCTGTACACACCACCTGCTCCTCATATACACCCTCTACATGCTGTATACACCACCTGCTCCTCATATACACCCTCTACATGCTGTACACACCACCTGCTCCTCATATACACCCCCCTACACCGCTGTATAACACCACCTGCTCCTCATATACACCCCCTACAGCTGTATACACCACCTGCTCCTCATATACACCCCCTACATGCTGTATACACCACCTGCTCCGCATATACACCCTCTACACGCTGTACACACCACCTGCTCCTCATATACACCCCCTACATGCTGTACACACCACCTGCTCCTCATATACACCCCCTACACGCTGTACACACCACCTGCTCCTCATATACACCCCCTACACGCTGTACACACCACCTGCTCCTCATATACACCCCCTACACGCTGTACACACCACCTGCTCCTCATATACACCCTCTACACGCTGTATACACCACCTGCTCCTCATAACACCCTCTACATGCTGTATACACCACCTGCTCCTCATATACACCCTCTACACGCTGTATACACCCCCTGCTCCTCATATACACCCCTACACGCTGTATACACCACCTGCTCCTCATATACACCCTCTACACGCTGTATACACCACCTGCTCCTCATATACACCCCCTACACGCTGTATACACCACCTGCTCCTCATATACACCCCTACACGCTGTATACACCACCTGCTCCTCATATACACCCCCTACACGCTGTATACACCACCTGCTCCTCATATACACCCCCTACACGCTGTATACACCACCTGCTCCTCATATACACCCCCTACACGCTGTATACACCACCTGCTCCTCATATACACCCCTACACGCTGTATACACCACCTGCTCCTCATATACACCCCCTACACGCTGTATACACCACCTGCTCCTCATATACACCCCCTACACGCTGTATACACCACCTGCTCCTCATATACACCCCCTACATGCTGTATACACCACCTGCTCCTCATATACACCCCCTACACGCTGTATACACCACCTGCTCCTCATATACACCCTCTACATGCTGTATACACCACCTGCTCTTCATATACACCCTCTACACGCTGTATACACCACCTGCTCCTCATATACACCCCCTACACGCTGTATACACCACCTGCTCCTCATATACACCCCCTACACGCTGTACACACTACCTGCTCCTCATATACACCCCCTACACGCTGTACACACTACCTGCTCCTCATATACACCCCCTACACGCTGTATACACCACCTGCTCCTCATATACACCCTCTACACGCTGTATACACCACCTGCTCCTCATATACACCCTCTACACGCTGTATACACCACCTGCTCCTCATATACACCCTCTACACGCTGTATACACCACCTGCTCCTCATATACACCCTCTACACGCTGTATACACCACCTGCTCCTCATATACACCCTCTACACGCTGTATACACCACCTGCTCCTCATATACACCCTCTACACGCTGTATACACCACCTGCTCCTCATATACACCCTCTACACGCTGTATACACCACCTGCTCCTCATATACACCCTCTACATGCTGTATACACCACCTGCTCCTCATATACACCCCCTACACGCTGTATACACCGCCTGCTCCTCATATACACCGCCTGCTCCTCATATACACCCCTACACGTGGTATACACCACCTGCTCCTCATATACACCCTCTACATGCTGTACACACCACCTGCTCCTCATATACACCCTCTACATGCTGTACACACCACCTGCTCCTCATATACACCCCCCTACACGCTGTATACACCACCTGCTCCTCATATACACCCCCCTACACGCTGTATACACCACCTGCTCCTCATATACACCCCCTACATGCTGTATACACCACCTGCTCCTCATATACACCCCCTACATGCTGTATACACCACCTGCTCCTCATATACACCCCCTACACGCTGTATACACCACCTGCTCCTCATATACACCCCCTACACGCTGTACACACTACCTGCTCCTCATATACACCCCCTACACGCTGTATACACCACCTGCTCCTCATATACACCCTCTACACGCTGTATACACCACCTGCTCCTCATATACACCCTCTACACGCTGTATACACCACCTGCTCCTCATATACACCCTCTACATGCTGTATACACCACCTGCTCCTCATATACACCCCCTACACGCTGTATACACCGCCTGCTCCTCATATACACCGCCTGCTCCTCATATACACCGCCTGCTCCTCATATACACCCCCTACACGTGGTATACACCACCTGCTCCTCATATACACCCTCTACATGCTGTACACACCACCTGCTCCTCATATACACCCTCTACATGCTGTACACACCACCTGCTCCTCATATACACCCCCCTACACGCTGTATACACCACCTGCTCCTCATATACACCCCCTACATGCTGTATACACCACCTGCTCCTCATATACACCCCCTACATGCTGTATACACCACCTGCTCCTCATATACACCCTCTACACGCTGTACACACCACCTGCTCCTCATATACACCCCCTACATGCTGTACACACCACCTGCTCCTCATATACACCCCCTACATGCTGTACACACCACCTGCTCCTCATATACACCCCCTACACGCTGTACACACCACCTGCTCCTCATATACACCCCCTACACGCTGTATACACCACCTGCTCCTCATATACACCCTCTACACGCTGTATACACCACCTGCTCCTCATACACCCTCTACACGCTGTATACACCACCTGCTCCTCATATACACCCTCTACACGCTGTATACACCACCTGCTCCTCATATACACCCTCTACACGCTGTATACACCACCTGCTCCTCATATACACCCTCTACACGCTGTATACACCACCTGCTCCTCATATACACCCTCTACACGCTGTATACACCACCTGCTCCTCATATACACCCCCTACACGCTGTATACACCACCTGCTCCTCATATACACCCTCTACACGCTGTATACACCACCTGCTCCTCATATACACCCCCTACACGCTGTATACACCACCTGCTCCTCATATACACCCCCTACACGCTGTATACACCACCTGCTCCTCATATACACCCCCTACACGCTGTATACACCACCTGCTCCTCATATACACCCCCTACACGCTGTATACACCACCTGCTCCTCATATACACCCCCTACACGCTGTATACACCACCTGCTCCTCATATACACCCCCTACACGCTGTATACACCACCTGCTCCTCATATACACCCCCTACACGCTGTATACACCACCTGCTCCTCATATACACCCCCTACACGCTGTATACACCACCTGCTCCTCATATACACCCCCTACACGCTGTATACACCACCTGCTCCTCATATACACCCCTACACGCTGTATACACCACCTGCTCCTCATATACACCCCCTACACGCTGTATACACCACCTGCTCCTCATATACACCCCCTACACGCTGTATACACCACCTGCTCCTCATATACACCCCCTACAGGCTGTATACACCACCTGCTCCTCATATACACCCCCTACAGGCTGTATACACCACCTGCTCCTCATATACACCCCCTACAGGCTGTATACACCACCTGCTCCTCATATACACCCCCTACAGGCTGTATACACCACCTGCTCCTCATATACACCCCCTACAGGCTGTATACACCACCTGCTCCTCATATACACCCCCTACAGGCTGTATACACCACCTGCTCCTCATATACACCCTCTACACACTATATAAATCAGTGTTCCTCATCTCCAGTCCTCAGGGCCCACCTGTCGGTTAAGAATATCCTGCAGAACGATTACCCTGTGGTAAGTCCTGATGTGTTGACACTTATCATATCACCTTCCTAATACTAAGGAAACTGGCAGGTGGACCTTGAGGATTGAAGCTGAGGAAAACTGATCTACACCCCCTGCTTCCTCATATACACCTCTACACCCTGTATACAACCTCTGCTTCCCCATACACCCTGTATACACCACCTGCTCCTCATATACACCCCCTACATGCTGTATACACCACCTGCTCCTCATATACACCCTCTACACACTGTATACACCACCTGCTCCTCATATACACCCCCTACACGCTGTACACATCACCTGCTCCTCATATACACCCTCTACACACTGTATACACCACCTGCTCCTCATATACACCCCACCCATTATGTATATTGCATCTCTCTCATGTATGTGTGCTGTAGCGGGTCTGAGACATGTTTGATCGTTGTGCTGTTACAGTAATCCTATGGCCTGATGTGGCTGATAACGGAGAGCAGTGCCCTGTGTGTGTAGTCATTGTTCACCGCTGACGTGTTGGAGGCCTCCTGGCTGTGTCTCGTATGAACAATCCCCAGGGTATCACAACGAGGCCTGAAAGTAAATAAAGAACCAAAGCAAAGAAATGAGCATCAAATAATATACCTGGAGGAAAATGCTCCAATATCACGTCTGTAAACAGTGACGGTGTGGTAACCTTCAGGATCAGCGGCTGATGTCAAGATGTCTTCAATCGATGGGGGGGATTATCGGGTGTTAGAGTCTGAGCTTCACAACACGTCAAGTGTATCATTGGCACGAACAAAGGAGATTTCTGTGGACCTCAGAAGAAGAATTGTTGGTGCTCATCAGGCTGGAGAAAGTCACAACACATCTCAAAGGTCTGGTCTCCACCAATCCACAGTCAGATTGTGTACAAATGGAGGAAATTCAAGACGAATATTACCCTCCCTAGAAGTGGTCGACCCACAAAGATCATGCCAAGAGCAAGGCGCGTAATAGTCCTTGAAGTCACAAAGGAGCCCAAGGTAATCTCTAAGCAACTAAAGGCTTTTCAACCATTACCTAATGTTGATGTCCATGAGTCCGTCATCAGGAGGACACTGAACTACAATGGTGTGCATGGCAGGACTGCAAGGAGGAAGCCGCTGCTCTCCGAGAAGAACATTGTTGCTCATCTGCAGTTTGTAAAGATCTGGACAAGCCAGAATGCTATTGGAAAAATTCATTATGGACTAAAGAAAAATGTCAAGACATCTGTCCATGAGCTGAATCTCAGGAGTACGTGGGTCATGCAGCAAGATAACAGCCCTGAGCGTGGAAGTCCTTCTACCAAAGAATAGTAAAAAGAAAGGTAAAGTCCTGGAGTGGTCGAGGCCAGACCTTACTCCAAAAGGAAGGACCTGAAGCACAACGTTTATGGGAGGAAACCACCAACATAGCAGAGTTGAAGCGGTTCTGTATGGAGGAATGGGCTAAAACTCCTCCAGGCCCATGTGCAGGACTCATCCACAACTGCCGAAAACAAGGGGTCACACTAGATACTGACGGCGAGGTTTCACATACTTATACCACTCAGACACGTAATATCGGAGAATTTTTCTCAATGTGTAATATTTGTGACCCATTTCTTTGATTTATTTTATTTTTTGGTTTTTTTATCTACTTTTAGGTAAAACTTATGCAGAAATAGCGAATTCTGAAGGGTTCACAAACTGCCGGGCTGTATAGGGAGATTTGCTTGCTGGACTGACTGTCTTGTCTCTGTTGTGTAGATGATTCCTCTGAATCCTTGCTGGTGGTCCGTCGCGGTGTTGGGGCTGCTGGCAGTGATCAGTGCGGAGCTGGTCAATGGTAAGTGTGGCACTCGGACCCGCTGTTCGCAGCTCTACCATTCAGGCTCAGTTTCTCCACTAACGTGTTTGTTTTTTGCCAATCAGAAGCGAATACTCCCATGGTGCACATCTTCTACAAGGACCCATGGCCCCAAGAGCAGAGCACAGTGCCCGCATCCTCTGCCGAGCCGAGTGCATGTGCCAATGTGTGTGAGAATGGAGGACAATGCCAAATGCTCCAAGGAGAACCTCTCTGTGTGTGTGAACCTGGCTTCATGGGTGACGCGTGCCAAGGTAGAGGGGCAAACCTGTCTGACAGGCAGGGGCAATATATCACCTGGATGTTATGAAACCTGTCAAGTTAAACATGGAGTCAAAGCTGTAGGTAGCAGATTACATGACAGGTTCTCTGTATATATAATCTGCTCAGCTCCTCCTGCTCTATAACACGCTGCCTGCAGATTACATGGTGACAGGTTCTCTGTATATATATAATCTGCTCAGCTCCTCCTGCTCTATAACACGCTGCCTGCAGATTACATGGTGACAGGTTCTCTGTATATATAATCTGCTCAGCTTCTCCTGCTCTATAACACGCTGCCTGCAGATTACACGGTGACAGGTTCTCTTTATATATAATCTGCTCAGCTCCTCCTGCTCTATAACACGCTGCCTGCAGATTACATGGTGACAGGTTCTCTTTATATATAATCTGCTCAGCTCCTCCTGCTCTATAACACGCTGCCTGCAGATTACATGGTGACAGGTTCTCTTTATATATAATCTGCTCAGCTCCTCCTGCTCTATAACACACTGCCTGCAGATTACATGGTGACAGGTTCTCTGTATATATAATCTGCTCAGCTCCTCCTGCTCTATAACACGCTGCCTGCAGATTACATGGTGACAGGTCCTCTTTATATATAATCTGCTCAGCTCCTCCTGCTCTATAACACACTGCCTGCAGATTACATGGTGACAGGTTCTCTGTATATATAATCTGCTCAGCTCCTCCTGCTCTATAACACGCTGCCTGCAGATTACATGGTGACAGGTCCTCTTTATATATAATCTGCTCAGCTCCTCCTGCTCTAGAACACGCTGCCTGCAGATTACATGGTGACAGGTTCTCTGTATATAATCTGCTCAGCTCCTCCTGCTCTATAACACGCTGCCTGCAGATTACATGGTGACAGGTTCTCTGTATATATAATCTGCTCAGCTCCCCCTGCTCTATAACACGCTGCCTGCAGATTACACAGTGACGGGTTCTCTGTATATATAATCTGCTCGGCTCATCTTGACGAGCTGCTGTTAACGTTTACATATTTACAGCAACCTGAAGATGTTTGACTTCTATGGGGAGAGTGTGATGGGCCTGCTGTCTGACCTGTGCATAGGTCATTGTGCAGGGAGGGGCAGGAGATGAGCTGTAAATGGTCAGACCCATGTTGTCTGTGATAATGAGATGACTGCTGTGGAGCTCATCTGTCTTTGGGAGAGAGGTACCACTGCAAGTAAAATATCTTTTATTTTATAGTATATCCTCCAAATAAACTGCCTTTTTGCATATGTGATTTATTTTGTCTGACATTTCGGTCAATATCCAGACCTTGGTCACAGTCACAAGGAGAGGAGGCAGAGGTCATGGAGGATCCCCGTGGAGCTGCGGGCAGAGTTGTGGGCATGCTCTGTGACCTCTGCAGGGAGGAGGTGCACTATGATAATCACCTATGTTTGTCTTTTTAATCCTGCCTGTGGTGATGATGAGGTGACTGCTGAGGGGTGGTCTCCAGAACAGGAGGTGTTGGCCTATTCTGAGACTCCGGGTCAGAGTCGAAACTGCAGTGATTTATTTTCTGTAGATGACTAGGAAAATTTAGGAAACGTCTACCAGTCCTTGGATCCGCGTCCTGTAGATCCTGGCCGTAGCAGCTGCCATTTTCTGAGGACACTCTTCTTCATGTCTTTCCAGACCTGCAGCTGCAGCTGAGCTGTGACTCTGACAGGATGACCATCGGGATCCTGAAGAGCGTTCTCCAAGAGCTGGCCATGAACCTGTCCGTCCTGCACTTATCTAACCCGGAATGTAAGCTGCTCAACACATCTGGGTTGCACTTCTCCATCACCTTGACCCATGAGAACCACAGTCTGTGTGGCACCACCATCCAGGTAAAGGGTCCCTCCATCCGTGCCCTTCTGGGTTGCCAAGCGGTTGTAGAGGTCGGTGCCAGCTTCACCCAACAGATGGGGGAGGAGTGGGCGACTTGTCAGTTTCTTAGGGTTCCGTTAAGAGGGGCGCAGTTTTTGACCTTATGGGGGAGTACAATTTGTCCTGACATGTTGCAGTTCTGATATTGGCCACTAGGTGCCACCACAGGCCAGTCTGCAGGGACCTCTTGCTTTACGGCTGTGAATGTTCTGTCTCCTGCATCAGGTGAATGGCAGCCATCTTACCTTCTCCAATGAGCTGAGCGCAAGAACAGTGGAGGAGAGGGCAGAGCTCCCCAGCACCCTGATAACCAGGTCCTCTGGCTTCCAGATTGTCTTCTCCTGCGTGTACCGCCATGACCAGGTTGTGTCCCTGCCGTTTCCTTTGCTCACAGTTGCTGCGTAAGTAGCGGGCGAGCTGTGTGGTGGGGCCATGTCCAGTATCTGCTGGCTCGCCCTGTCTGACCGCGTCTTCTCTTCAGGTTGGTGACTTTCACAGTGAGGGAAGGAAAGTTTAATGTCTCGATGAATCTGTACCCCACGGCGGAGTACGCGATACCGTACTATAGCCCCCCAGTCATCCCCCTCAATCAGCGGATGTATGTCCAGCTGCAGATCCAGGGTCCAGGCCCCGAGACCTTCTTCATCCTGAAGCTGGAGGAATGTTGGGCTACCCCGTGGGAGTCCCATGAGGGGGCTGTCCGCCATCTCCTCATTACAGATGGGTGAGTGTCTCCTTCAGGGACATCTGTGGGGCGTCCGGTGGCTTCTTCTCTGACCAGTCTCCTCCGCAGGGCGGCCAATGACTCCACTGTGGACATGACTGCTTCTGGAAACCGCTCCCTGAGTCGCTTCTCCCTGAAGATGTTCCGCTTCATCAGTTATAGGAAGGTTTACCTGCACTGCCGCATCTGGCTCTGCCCGTACAATGAGACGCTCTGCCAGCAGCAGGTAAGTGTCACCCCTGCCCAGTGGCAGCCATAGTAGCCATGACCGGCGGACTCATTTCTGGTGTCTCTGCAGCCATTGCCCGGACGGCAGAAGCGAGACCTGAGTGACCCGTACAGGAAGGTGGTGACCTGTGGCCCCATCCAGCTGGCGGAAGGTGTCAGGAGCAGCGTGGAGGATCCAGAGTCTGGTACGTCATATCCTGAATGGTGGGACCCCTCTAGTGCGGGCGCAGCCTCAGTCCTGGCCACTCCATGTGCATGTCCGCCATATGGCATACTGGTCCGTTTATGGGGGTGCAGGCCTTCCCCCGATAAAGATGGGAGACTTGGCCTCTGAGCCGGGACTGTGACATGATGCACTCCCTGCAGGCCTGACTTGGAAGCCGTTGTGTGGGCCCCGTCCTGGGCACCTGGCTGGCCGTTGTGTGGGCCCCGTCCTGGGCACCTGGCTGGCCGTTGTGTGGGCCCCGTCCTGGGCACCTGGCTGGCCGTTGTGTGGGCCCCGTCCTGGGCACCTGGCTGGCCGTTGTGTGGGCCCCGTCCTGGGCACCTGGCTGGCCGTTGTGTGGGCCCCGTCCTGGGCACCTGGCTGGCCGTTGTGTGGGCCCCGTCCTGGGCACCTGGCTGGCCGTTGTGTGGGCCCCGTCCTGGGCACCTGGCTGGCCGTTGTGTGGGCCCCGTCCTCCAGTGACCTCTTCTCGAAGGTGGTGCTTGCATGGCCCCTCCTCTTTACCCCTGCTGATTTGCATATATTTGCATGACCTGACTTCTCCTCCTCTCTGCTGCAGGGCTCGGTGCGCTCGTCCTCCCAGGATCCCTTGCGGCAGGAGCCGTTCTCCTCCTCCTCGGTTCTGTTGCTTTTGCAAAAGCTTTTAAGAAAATGACTGGAAGACAGAAATACAACAATCCCGCTCATGTAACGTCAGGCCACTAAATAAAGGTTTAAACTTATCACGACCTGTCTGCCGCTTGTGTCAGCTGCTTATGAGGATCCCATATAGATGAGACGCCATAGGCGGGGGTATAGATTAACCCCCGAGGTGCTGCCTGCCTCCCTATAGGTTCCACTGGTAGATGAAATGCACAGTGCTGTATTATCTCTGTGTGACCGGCCGGCTGGTATATTCTATGATAGTGCTGTACTATCGCGGTGTGACCGGTATAGTCTATGATAGTGCTGTACTATCGCGGTGTGGCTGGTATATTATATGATAGTACAGCACTATCGCGGTGTGACTGGTGGGCCGGTATATTATATTATAGTGCTGTACTATCGCAGTGTGACCGGTATATTATATTATAGTGCTGTACCACAGAGGTCGGTGCCTTCACCAGTTACATTTACTGTTTATTCCGCTTCTGGTTTTGGCTTAAAAAGTGCATCAATAATTCACGTGACGGCGTGTGCCGTGTGCTCGCCAAAACTGAGAACTGCAAAATGAAAGCTTTATTTATAGCAGAAGAAGAAACTGGTACACTCGGTAGTCCTGTGCGCCGTTCATGCAGTGGCACTGTGCGCTGTATGCGCAGTGTGTACTCATAAGACTGGTCATCCTGCAGCTGCATACAGTGGGTTAATTTATCCCCAACCACAGGTCAGAGGCGATGTGTCCGGTTGGCTGATTTAAGTGGTGTTTACACATCGCATTTTCTGAAATGTACAGGTTAATCCTGCCTCAAAGTGCTGGCAAGTGTTTTACAAAGCTCATCCGCGTGTTGTGGAAATGGCGCGGTTTATCCTGCAATATTACTTTCCCTGCAATGACTGACATCTGCACACGTTGAAACCACCGCTGCATTTTATGTATTAAATGAGGTCTACACACGGTGATACTGCCGCTGGATTTCATGTATTGCCTCTGAGAATGTCCTCACACGGTGATACCGCCGCTGTATTTCACGTATTGCCTCTGAGGACAGCCTCACACTGTGATACTGCCGCTGGATTTCACGTATTGCCTCTGAGGACGTCCACACACGGTGATACTGACGTTGGGTTTCACGTATTGCCTCTGAGGACGTCCTCACACGGTGATACTGCCGCTGGATTTCATGTATTGCCTCTGAGGATGTCCACACACGGTGATACTGCCGCTGGATTTCACGTATTGCCTCTGAGGACGTCCACACACGGTGATACTGCCGCTGGATTTCGCGTATTGCCTCTGAGGACATCCTCACACTGTGATACTGCTGCTGGATTTTGCGTATTGCCTCTGAGGACGTCCACACATGGTGATACTGACGTTGGGTTTCACGTATTGCCTCTGAGGATGTCCACACACGGTGATACCGCCGCTGGATTTCACGTATTGCCTCTGAGGGCGTCCACACACATGGTAATACTGCCACTGTATTTCACGTATTATGTCCAATGACTGACGTCCATACACTGTCATTCTGCCGGTGGATTTCACCCATTACCATTGGCTGATGTCTGTACACGGTGATACCGCCCCTGGACTCCATTGCAGATTTTTCCAGCAGAATTACTTCCAGGAAAATGGATGCGTGAGCCGTTCCGGATGGTCATTTTACGCCACATTCAAGTGTTGTGTATGGATTCTGGTAAAGTCTGCACTGGACTCCTGGTGTGAAGGCTCCCCTCGTATTCCATGTCATCTTGTTGTCACATGCACGTACCCCAGCGCCCCCTGCTGCTCATGGACGAAATGTGTAAACATTGGCGGTCCCCATAGGATGTGAGATGGCGGCAGGAGCTTTATCCACATGGCCGCCTCTTCAGCTTTATCTTGCTGCATGCGCTGAACAGCAGCTAAATGCATCCAGTGCATGTGCAGATACAACCCTGGGGTAGAGGAGACGGGCAGTTATGCTTAGTACGTGACCCCTTTAATTAGCAGTTACTGATCACCCATCTCAGAAGTGACCTGAGGAAGCAGATGGCAGCTGTCCTCTGTGGCTCTTGTGCGCAGCGTTGGAATCTGACCGGGCGTCAGGATGTGGTGGAGGGGCAGAAGGGTCCAGGCGCTGCTTATTCCCCTCTCCATCGAAATATTCTTCAATTTTCTTCCAGTTTCTCACTACCACTGTTTTCTGTCAGTGAATAAGAACAGAGGGAGCCTAGGCCCACTCACTGAAAAGTCTACACAGTGCTGTGTGAGCCCTGCCGTTACAATGTATCAGTCTGTTAAAGGGGTTGTCTCATCATGGACAATGGGGGCATATAGCAAGGATATGCCCCCATTGTCTTATAGGTCGGCACCATAAAAATTAATGGGGAGCCGTCTTGAACCGGAGTCTTCCAGCCACCACCTTGCGGGGCTCCGTTCTCTATATATAGTCTATGATGAGACAACCCCCTTTAAGCATGTATCCGGCGTATACAATGCTGTGTGAGCCCGGCCGTTACACTGTATCAGTCTGTTAAGCATGTATCCGGCGTAGACAATGCTGTGTGAGCCCGGCCGTTACACTGTATCAGCCTGTTAAGCATGTATCCGGCGTAGACAATGCTGTGTGAGCCCGGCCGTTACACTGTATCAGTCTGTTAAGCACGTATCTGGTGTATACAATGCTGTGTGAGCCCGGCCGTTACACTGTATCAGCCTGTTAAGCATGTATCCGGCGTAGACAATGCTGTGTGAGCCCGGCCGTTACACTGTATCAGTCTGTTAAGCACGTATCTGGTGTATACAATGCTGTGTGAGCCCGGCCGTTACACTGTATCAGTCTGTTAAGCATGTATCCGGCGTATACAATGCTGTGTGAGCCCGTCCGTTACAATATATCAGTCTATTAAGCATGTATCCGGCGTATACAATGCTGTGTGAGCCCGTCCGTTACAATGTATCAGTCTGTTAAGCATGTATCTGGCGTATACAATGCTGTGTGAGCCCGGCCGTTACAATGTATCAGTCTGTTAAGCATGTATCCGGCGTATACAATGCTGTGTGAGCCCGGCCGTTACACTGTATCAGTCTGTTAAGCATGTATCCGGCGTAGACAATGCTGTGTGAGCCCGGCCGTTACACTGTATCAGCCTGTTAAGCATGTATCCGGCGTAGACAATGCTGTGTGAGCCCGGCCGTTACACTGTATCAGTCTGTTAAGCACGTATCTGGTGTATACAATGCTGTGTGAGCCCGGCCGTTACACTGTATCAGTCTGTTAAGCATGTATCCGGCGTATACAATGCTGTGTGAGCCCGTCCGTTACAATATATCAGTCTATTAAGCATGTATCCGGCGTATACAATGCTGTGTGAGCCCGTCCGTTACAATGTATCAGTCTGTTAAGCATGTATCCGGCGTATACAATGCTGTGTGAGCCCGGCCGTTACAATGTATCAGTCTGTTAAGCATGTATCCGGCGTATACAATGCTGTGTGAGCCTGGCCGTTACACTGTATCAGTCTGTTAAGCATGTATCCGGCGTATACAATGCTGTGTGAGCCCGTCCGTTACAATATATCAGTCTATTAAGCATGTATCCGGCGTATACAATGCTGTGTGAGCCCGTCCATTACACTGTATCAGTCTGTTAAGCATGTATCCGGCGTATACAATGCTGTGTGAGCCCGTCCGTTACAATGTATCAGTCTGTTAAGCATGTATCCGGCGTATACAATGCTGTGTGAGCCTGGCCGTTACACTGTATCAGTCTGTTAATTAAGCATGTATCCGGCGTATACAATGCTGTGTGAGCCCGTCCGTTACAATATATCAGTCTATTAAGCATGTATCCGGCGTATACAATGCTGTGTGAGCCCGTCCATTACAATGTATCAGTCTGTTAAGCATGTATCCGGCGTATACAATGCTGTGTGAGCCCGTCCGTTACAATATATCAGTCTGTTAAGCATGTATCCGGCGTATACAATGCTGTGTGAGCCTGGCCGTTACAATATATCAGTCTATTAAGCATGTATCCGGCGTATACAATGCTGTGTGAGCCCGTCCGTTACACTGTATCAGTCTGTTAAGCATGTATCCGGCGTATACAATGCTGTGTGAGCCCGTCCGTTACAATATATCAGTCTGTTAAGCATGTATCCGGCGTATACAATGCTGTGTGAGCCCGTCCGTTACAATATATCAGTCTATTAAGCATGTATCCGGCGTATACAATGCTGTGTGAGCCCGTCCATTACACTGTATCAGTCTGTTAAGCATGTATCCGGCGTATACAATGCTGTGTGAGCCCGTCCGTTACAATGTATCAGTCTGTTAAGCATGTATCCGGCGTATACAATGCTGTGTGAGCCTGGCCGTTACACTGTATCAGTCTGTTAATTAAGCATGTATCCGGCGTATACAATGCTGTGTGAGCCCGTCCGTTACAATATATCAGTCTATTAAGCATGTATCCGGCGTATACAATGCTGTGTGAGCCCGTCCATTACAATGTATCAGTCTGTTAAGCATGTATCCGGCGTATACAATGCTGTGTGAGCCCGTCCGTTACAATATATCAGTCTGTTAAGCATGTATCCGGCGTATACAATGCTGTGTGAGCCTGGCCGTTACAATATATCAGTCTATTAAGCATGTATCCGGCGTATACAATGCTGTGTGAGCCCGTCCGTTACACTGTATCAGTCTGTTAAGCATGTATCCGGCGTATACAATGCTGTGTGAGCCCGTCCGTTACAATATATCAGTCTGTTAAGCATGTATCCGGCGTATACAATGCTGTGTGAGCCTGGCCGTTACAATATATCAGTCTATTAAGCATGTATCCGGCGTATACAATGCTGTGTGAGCCCGGCTGTTACACTGTATCAGTCTGTTAAGCATGTATCCGGCGTATACAATGCTGTGTGAGCCCGTCCGTTACACTGTATCACCCTGAGCTGCTAATTGTATCCAGTTCCTCTTGGTTTGGGGCTCTTGGCCGCAGAGGGCACTGCTATAGCGGAGTCCTGTCCTCCCTCATTACAGCAGGACAAAGCCCCCGATAACTGCACCATTGTTTGTTTGGTTCTAGCCACACGTGATGACATGTGTAACTACACGCCATGTCTGATTCTGCTGGTTAATTAGGGAGGATTTAACCCATTGTGTGCTGCCTACTCACTGCAGGACATGGAACTTTCCTCTATGTAAAGTACAACATATAGAACCACAAGGCTTCTGTACAACGGGAGACATTTATATACAGCGCAATCATATAATGCACCCATCGCCGTACACCGTGATGATGCGAGCACGCAGCTCTTAGCTGTAGAATGACTTGGCAGATTCGCGTGCCCCCATTGGCCGCGGTCCCAGACGCTATTTATACGCTGTTTCTGCTCCATTTCCCTCCTCACATCCTCGCTTGGCGTGGCGGCTCTCACGGGGATATATGGTCACACAATGTTCCACATTTTACTGGAGATCTCATTTCCCGTTTCCTGGATGAGATGTGGACACAATTTGCAGGGCGTGGGCGGTTATGTGGCTGGCCTTTGGCCTAGATCAGATCCTATAAATTAAGATATAATTTTGCTATAGAAATTTCTACAATTAAAACAAGAAACAATAAAAATGTCCCGAATACCACAAACAAGGACAATGGCTGCCGGGTGCGTGTGCTGGAGCCTGCCCTCTCCGTGCGGCTGTCACTTTTATAAAGTGTAGTTCTTTAGAGCGCCCCGGGGGGCGGCTGCCAGTCCAGGCTGTGGTTCTGACCATGGGCTCCCACTCTTCATAAAGTGCTTGTCACATTGGGAGCACTCCTATCATCCCAGGAGCTTCTTGTGGTCACTGCTGAGGCTCTGGTCGGCCCTGGGCGAGGCTGGGGTTGCACTTGTACAGTCCGAGGAGTGTGATGGCTTCTTGGCTGAAGGCTGTGACAGTGTGCAATACCACAGGAAGATGAAGAGACCTGGAGGGAAGGAAACACCAGAGGCCATTACAGGAGAACCGATGTCACCTATAGATAGGGGGGGGGGGGGAGCCTGGAGCCGATGTCACCTATAGATAAGTACAGTGGATATGGGGGAGCCTGTGGCTGACCTCACCTAGAGATACTGTGGCAGTGGAGCTACGAGAGTGGCAAATGAGGGGTATCTCACCCAGAGAAAGCTGGGCAAGAACAAGTAAGTCTGGTAAAATAGGCTTTCCCTCTCAGTTCGTCAGCTAGACTGTTAACGAGGGATAATTAACAGGCAGAAAAGGAGCTCAGGGAAATGTGTGCGGAGCTGTTCAATCATGGCTTCCCGGCTGTGCTGAGGTCGGTGGGAGGCAGGACCCTCCGATCACATGTGGTAGACTCAGGTCCTGCTAGTGAGGAAAGCCACCGTGGAGTCAGTGCCCGGACGGCCGAGGATTTTGTTTGATCGCCTGCGTTAGAAAGTCCCCTGACTGGTGTGGGAGATAATGAAGCTGGTTGTGGGCAGAGTGCACAAACTACGGTGCTGGAGACGCCTCTTAAGATGTTCCAACTGTCTAATCTGACAAGATGGTGACCAGAGAGAGCAAATCGAACCAGAGGTGTTACAATATATACAGTATATTTGAGGGACCCTGGAGCAAACATCAACTTTACAGACACTATATATGGAGTTTAATATCAGGTCCTTCAGGTGTATACAGTGAGGAACAGAAGTATTTGAACACCCTGCGATTAAGTTCTCCCACTTAAAAATCATGGAGGGTCTGACCTTCACATTGTAGGTGCATTACCACTCTGAGAGACAGAATAAAAAATAATAATTCAGGAAATCACATTGTATGATTTTTAAAGAATGTCTTTGTCTTGCTGCTGAACAGAAGGATCTGAACACCTGAGAAACAGCAGGAATTCTGTCTCTCAAAGACCTGTTACTGCGCCTTTAAAAAGTCCACCTCTACTCCACTCATTCATCTAACTTAGTAGCACCTGTCTGAGCTCTGTAAAGACCCCTGTCCACAGTCAGACGCCAACTACTACCATGGGCAAGACCAAAGAGCTATCAAAATACACCAGATACAACATTGTGGACCTCCACAAGGCTGGAAAGGGCTACGGGGCAATTGCCAAGCAGCTTGGTGAAAATGGATCAACTGTTGGAGCAATTGTTAGAAAATGGAAGAGGCTAAAGACGACGGTCAGTCCTCGGACTGGGGCTCCATGCAAGAGCTCACCTCGTGGGGTATCACTGATGAAAGGAAAGGTGAGGAATCAGCCCAGAACTACAAGGGAGGAGCTGGTCAATGACGTGAGGAGAGCTGGGACCACAGTGTCAGAGGTCACTGTCCGTAGAACACTACACAGTCATGGTTTCAAATCATGCATTGCACGGAAGGTTCCTTCACCTATAGTGTGGTATTTTTCTATACAGTTGTACTGTAAAGTGCAGTTGTGGCTATGAGACCCCGGCTTGTCCAGGGCAGCATGGGCTTCATCTGACTGTCATGGCGTCTTAGCCCAGGGCTTACATATTACCTGGAGGCTTCACAGCTGGTAATGACCAGCAATGGCGGACAGGCGCTCACCTTGCAAGGCGTTCAGGATGCTGAAGATATATTGTATGGGCAGGTAAAGGGCTCCATGTGAGAAGAAGGCCAGGCCCCATGGCAGGCCCAACATGCAGCTGAGCCCCAGCAACGTGACACAATGGCGGATCTTCTCTGCTCTTGTGTGTGCGGAGAGTCGCAGGACGCGGCGGGTCATGGCCACCATCATACAGAAGTTAAACAGGAGGATGGCAGCGCAGAAGCCCAGATTCAGCAGCTGGATGATGGGCTCCGTCAGCCAACAGCTACAAGAAAAAGACAGAAATGTAGAAGACAAGAACCTGAGGAGGTGTCGGAGGTGCGGTGGAAGGACTTACATGGAGGCTGTGGAGTTGTAGGAAGACGGTCGCTCCACGGCGATGTGATAAACCCCATAACTCTCCATCAACAACATGGCACCCACAATAAGGACAGGGACCCCTGCGGAGAAGACGTGACAGTGGTCAGTGTGGAAGCCGTGCAACACATGAGGACTGGAGGACACGCCGACCAGGACTCACCCCAGCCCACCAGGGCCAGCTTCATAGTGGTGAGAGAGGAGGCCGGGAAGACCTTGACTACGAGCCGGTAGAGGTTGAAGCCTTCAATGGCCATCCAGGAAAAAGTGCCGAGCAGCGCAAAGTGCAGAGTGGCCGCTGCTCCGATGCAGGGGCCCTGCTCCTCCAGGGCCCCCAGCACAGCACTCACGATGAAGCCCAGGTCCAAAAGAAGCACTGCCCCCAACAAGTTCACATGGATCTGCAACGTGGGGTTCGACTGCATCTTCCTGTCAGGAAAATAAGTGTCACAATATGCACACATACATGTAACACGTCAGCACACACCAACCTGCACACATACATGTATCACGTCAGCACACACCAACCTGCACACATACATGTAACACGTTAGCACGCACCAACCTGCACACAGATATGTAACACGTCAGCACACACCAACCTGCACACAGACATGTAACACGTCAGCGCGCACCAACCTGCACACATACATGTAACACGTCAGCACGCACCAACCTGCACACAGACATGTATCACGTCAGCACACACCAACCTGCACACCTACATGTAACACGTCAGCACACACCAGCCTGCACACCTACATGTAACACGTCAGCACACACCAACCTGCACACATACATGTAACACGTCAGCACACACCAACCTGCACACATACATGTAACACGTCAGCACACACCAACCTGCACACAGACATGTAACACGTCAGCACACACCAACCTGCACACATACATGTATCACGTCAGCACACACCAGCCTGCACACATACATGTAACACGTCAGCACACACCAACCTGCACACAGACATGTAACACGTCAGCACACACCAACCTGCACACAGACATGTAACACGTCAGCACACACCAACCTGCACACATACATGTAACACGTCAGCACACACCAGCCTGCACACCTACATGTATCACGTCAGCACACACCAACCTGCACACAGACATGTAACACGTCAGCACACACCAACCTGCACACAGACATGTAACACGTCAGCACACACCAACCTGCACACATACATGTAACACGCCAGCACACACCAACCTGCACACAGACATGTAACACGCCAGCACACACCAACCTGCACACAGACATGTAACACGTCAGCACACACCAACCTGCACACAGACATGTAACACGTCAGCACACACCAACCTGCACACATACATGTAACACGTCAGCACACACCAACCTGCACACATACATGTAACACGTCAGCACGCACCAACCTGCACACATACATGTAACACGTCAGCACGCACCAACCTGCACACAGACATGTAACACGTCAGCACGCACCAACCTGCACACAGACATGTAACACGTCAGCACGCACCAACCTGCACACAGACATGTAACACGTCAGCACGCACCAACCTGCACACATACATGTAACACGTCAGCACACACCAACCTGCACACATACATGTAACACGTCAGCACACACTGCATTGTACACGCATTGATTTAACATGTCAACACACATTGCACCAAAACATGCATGTAACGCATCACATGTATGACGATACCCGGAGCAGCAGATCCAGATGACTGTGAAGAAGCAGCAGATGGCGGAGATGCTGCATCCAGCGAATGTCAGGACCGACAGCGAGATGAGGTGGACCTCCGGGATGACGGCCCCGGGCACCTGCTGGAGACGGTGGGGTGATGTCATGAATTTCTGGGGCTCAGGATGGGGGGTGATGTAGTGGATTTCTGGGGCTCAGGATGGGGGGGGGGGGTGATGTAGTGGATTTCTGGGGTTCAGGATGGGGGGGGGGTGATGTAGTGGATTTCTGGGGCTCAGGATGGGGGGGTGATGTAGTGGATTTCTGGGGTTCAGGATGGGGGGGGGTGATGTAGTGGATTTCTGGGGTTCAGGATGGGGGGGGGGTGATGTAGTGGATTTCTGGGGTTCAGGATGGGGGGGGGTGATGTAGTGGATTTCTGGGGTTCAGGATGGGGGGGTGATGTAGTGGATTTCTGGGGCTCAGGATGGGGGGGGGTGATGTAGTGGATTTCTGGGGTTCAGGATGGGGGGGGGTGATGTAGTGGATTTCTGGGGCTCAGGGTGGGGGGGTGATGTAGTGGATTTCTGGGGTTCAGGATGGGGGGGTGATGTAGTGGATTTCTGGGGCTCAGGATGGGGGTGATGTAGTGGATTTCTGGGGCTCAGGATGGGGGGGTGATGTAGTGGATTTCTGGGGCTCAGGATGGGGGTGATGTAGTGGATTTCTGGGGCTCAGGATGGGGGGGGGGTTATGTAGTGGATTTCTGGGGTTCAGGAATGGGGGGTGATGTAGTGGATTTCTGGGGCTCAGGATGGGGGGGTGATGTAGTGGATTTCTGGGGTTCAGGATGGGGGTGATGTAGTGGATTTCTGGGGCTCAGGATGGGGGGGTGATGTAGTGGATTTCTGGGGCTCAGGATGGGGGTGATGTAGTGAATTTCTGGGGTTCAGGATGGGGGGGTAGTGGATTTCTGGGGTTCAGGATGGGGGGCGGTGATGGCCTGGATGTTCCCTCAGAACTCACCATCAGCAGTGCGAAGTATGTCAGGTGGTTACACCTGCAGTCGGTGTGGCCCTCACCAGCCACCGTGCGGCATCCATCCGTCCTCCAGTTTTCGGACAACTCTGTGGGAATGGATGTGACCAGTCGTCATTACCCAGACATTCATGGTGGAGCTCACCCCCATATTAGCAGACGGTGGGGATACTCACCATCCCAGAACACGCAGACCACAGACGATTTCACCTGTGGCACAAAAGAGGGGAACACATTAGGGAGAATTGTTGTGAAGGGCGATAGGGTTCTCAGGACTCCCCCCGACACCCGGGGCAGGAATGAGGACACATCCCACACAGACACGTCTAGGCTGAGCTGATCTCTCCACAACAGATGGAGCAGACACGGGGACATCCGCAGCCTTGTGACCTTTGGGTCCCTTTCCTGTAATTAACCACCACATTTTACAGGTGCAGCTCCCAGCACATAGCGACGTGGCATCATACAAACCCAGCGTAGACCCGATACAAGAGGAAACCATAGGGCGCTCCATGGTGTAAAGTAGAACTCTCTTAGTTGCCCATAGCAACCAATCAGATTCCACCTTTCATTTTCCAAAGGAGTTGTAATAAATGAAAGGTGGAATCTGATTGGTTGCTATGGGCAACTAAGCCAGTTCTACTTTACACCAGTCTGATCTCCTCCTATAGAGTGCACAGGGTCGGACTTTAGTCCCAGAAGGTGCTGTGCATTTACAGGCATGAAACGCGTTATATGCAATTTTACATATTTTATTGTTTTAATAAATTATCGGTCTCCTGCGCTGATGGAAGCTTTTTTCTGTTTATACTGTGGTGCAGCGTATACATGAGGGAGCAGGTCAGGTGCCACTGATGGGTGTGAAGGCAAGAGGGGTGACACCCAGGACAAGGGTGACAGACAGAGAGCAGACACTTGGGACGGGGAGAGGGGTGGCACACAGGGCTGGTGTAATGGGGAGAGGGGTGGCACACGGGGCTGGTGTAATGGGGAGAGGGGTGGCACACAGGGCTGGTGTAATGGGGGAGAGGGGTGACACCTGGGACAAGTGTGACGGAGAGAGGGGTGGCACATGGGGCTGGTGTAATGGGGAGAGAGGTGGCACACAGGTCTGGTGTAATGGGGAGAGAGGTGGCACACAGGGCTGGTGTAATGGGGAGAGGGGTGACAGTTGGGACAAGTGTGACAGGAAGAGTGGTGGCACATCGGGCTGGTGTAATGGGGAGAGGGGTGACACCTGGGACAAGTGTGACGGAGAGAGGGGTGGCAAACGGGGCTGGTGTAATAGGGAGAGGGGTGGCACACGGGACTGGTGTAATGAGGAGAGGGGTGACACATGGGGCTGGTGTAATGGGGAGAGGGGTGACACATGGGGCTGGTGTAATAGGGAGAGGGGTGGCAAACAGGGCTGGTGTAATAGGGAGAGGGGTGGCACACAGAGCTGGTGTAACGGGGTGAGGGGTGACACTTGGGAGATGTGTGACGGGGAGAGGGGTGACAGTTGGGACAAGTGTGACAAGGAGAGGGGTGACACCTAGGACAAGTGTGACAGGGAGAGGGGTGACACACAGGGCTGGTGTAATAGGGAGAGGGGTGACACACAGGGCTGGTGTAATGGGGAGAGAGGTGACAGTTGGGAATCTTGGGACAAGTGTGACAGGGAGAGGGGTGACAGTTGGGACAAGTGTGACAGGGAGAGGGGTGGCACACGGGGCTGGTGTAATGGGGAAAGGGGTGACACATGGGGCTGGTGTAATGGGGAGAGGGGTGACAGTTGGGACAAGTGTGACGGGGAGAGGGGTGGGAAACGGGGCTAGTGTAATAGGGAGAGGGGTGACACACAGAGCTGGTGTAACGGGGTATGGGGTAACACTTGGGAGAAGTGTGACGGGGAGAGGGTTGATAGTTGGGACAAGTGTGACAAGGAGAGAGGTGACACCTAGGACAAGTGTGACAGGGAGAGGGGTGACACACGGGGCTGGTGTAACGGGGAGAGGGTTGACACCCAGGACGGGTGTGACATGGGTCCTTGGCTAGTTGTTCTAAATAGCACAGCAGTTTCTAGTTACACCCGGCAGTCACCATTTCTAGGAGTGGGTATACCCCACCTCCTGGTGCTTGGGTGATGGCAAAGACATCTTTAGATTTCAGAGAAAGCGGCCATGTGCATGCTCGACCTCTCTTACACGTGGCTGTCATTGGCTGGGGTATTTTACCTGCTTTAATAGTTACCACATCTGTTACCTGTAAGGGCTGGTGGTAAAAGGTGATGACAATGTCTTCAGGAAGGTTAGAGACGGGTCTTCCCTCCAGGGTGACGCCGACCACCTGACTGTCCAGGACTGTGCTGTTTGCAGCATCCTGTGTGCACACATAGGTCAGTACATGACTCTCTGCAGTGCAGGCTGCACCGTGTGACAACTATGAGCGCGAGGTCTCACCTGGAAGAGCGCTCCAGAGCTGCGGATTCGGACAACCTGCAGCCGAGTACCAGGGTCCATTGTTTCCAGCAGCTCTTTGGGAAAAGACAAAGAAATGCCCAGATGATCAGGAAGAGAACTCAGCTGTTGGGGGTGAGAAGAACACACGTTAGGGTTACCAGGTAACCACACGTCGTCCCAGTGTCCAGTCCTGTGGATCATGACATCATGTTACCACTCACCACCTCAGCAGAATGCAGCTTATATACAGCCGCCTGTAGAGAGCCCTTCCCAAAATAGCGCCTGTCCTCATCAAATGTCACCTTGGACAACGTTGCATCAATCCAGCCACGGAACCTGAAAGGAGACAGAAGAGGCTGTGTGGTGGGACATGGGTACAACTGGTTCCTCATGGACTCAGAATTACTTACACTTGTCCAGTGTCAAAGAAATTGTCCTTGTCCAAATAGTCGGCAACTTGTGAGATCTCATGCTCCACACTCTTAGCATCTACAAGACAGACAGGAAGAAGGATCAACAGTGACTCCAAGAAGCATGAACCCCCAGGAGCAGGACCTCTAGGAGCATGAACCCCAGGACCTCTAGGAGCATGAACATCCAGGAGCAGGACCTCTAGGAGCATGAACCCCAGGACCTCTAGGAGCATGAACCCCAGGAACAGGACCTCCAGAAGCATGATTCCCAAGAGTCAGAGCATGAACCACAGGAGCAAGACCTCCAGAAGCAGGACCTCCAAGAGAAGGACCCCAGGGGCAAGATCCCCAGAAGCATGAACCCAAGATGCATAGACCCTCCCTGTCACCTGATGAAACCTTTCATGTGCTCTGTCCCTCCTTTCATCTAATCAACCCCTCCCCTGCCTGCCCAAATCCCTCCTCTTCTGCTCTATCCTTTCCCTGACTGCCCTCTGTCACTCCTATTCCTGCCCTGTCCCCTCCCGTTCCTTGCTCAGCAGTTCCCCTGTCTGCACTTAGACCTTCCCCTACCTGCCCCCTTCCCCCCTCCCCACCAGCACTCTGTTCCTCCCCTTCCTGCGCTCAGTCTCTTCCCTTCTGCCTTGTTTGCCTCCCCTGCCTCACCTCTGTCCCCCCTCTTACTGTGCTCAGCCCCTTCCCTGCCTGCCCCATTGCCTGCCCTGTCCCTCCTATGCCTGCCCTCTGTTCTTCTCATGCTTGAACTCAGCTGCCCGCCTGCCCTGTTTCCCTCCCCTGCCTGCACTCAGCCCCTCCCCTCTTCCTTCAGCCCCTCCCCTGCCTTCCTTCGGCCCTTCCCCTGCCTGCTCTTTTCCCCTCACCTGCCTGTTGTCAATCCCTTCCCAGCCTTTCTTCAGCCCCTCCCCTACCTGCACTTTTCCCTCCCCTGCTCAGGTCATGTGCGGAGGTCTGCTAGGTTAGCAGCACATGTGTAGCCTTTTGTTATTGTTTTGGAGTTGAGCTATATCCGCCTCCCTTCAGGTGCACTGGGTGGGGTCGTTGGTATAAATTTAAATTACGCCCACTCCCAGTGTCCTGTGCGGGTTATAGCTTCTGTTTTGTTCAGAGGCAGGTAGGAGGGAAGGATTGCTGTTCCAGCTCAGTACAAGATAAGTTGGTTTTGTTTTCTTGTGATTGTCTGTCTAGGCTGTTAGAGAGATGCCTGCCCCCTCCAGGTTCTGAGGGAGCAGGCTGCCGCTTTCCCCCTTTCACCATCTTAGGGATTTTAGGGAATCTTCAGCCTAGGCATGAGGACACGTTCATTCCCACCTTCAGGGTCTGAATGTGGGCATAGAAGTCTAGGGAGAGCTGGTAAGGATTTGTCAGGAGGTGACCTTTATCCCCAGCTTCTTGCCTAGACACTTGTTTGGTTGTAATCTGTGTATCTTGTATCCTGTCCAGCGTGACATCCCCTCCCCTGCCTTCCTTAAGCCCCTCCCCTGCTTGCTCTCAATCCTTCCCCAGCCTTCCTTCAGACCCTCCCCTGACTGCATTTTTCCCACCCCTGCCTTCCTTTAGCTCCTCCCCTGCCTTCCCTTAGTTCTCTCCCCTGTCTTCTTTAAAGGGAACCCGTCACCAGGATTTTGTGTATAGAGCTGCGGACATGGGTTGCTAGATGGCCGCTAGCACATCTGCAATACCCAGTCCTCATAGCTCTGTGTGCTTTTATTGTGTAAAAAAACTGATTCGATACATATGCAAATTAACCTGAGATGAGTCCTGTATGTGAGATGAGTCAGGGACAGGACTCATCTCAGGTTCATTTGCATATGTATTAAATCGTTTTTTTGACACAATTAAAGCACACAGAGCTATGGGGACTGGGTATTTTGGATGTGCTAGGGGCCATCTAGCAACCCATGTCCTCAGCTCTATACACAAAATCCCAGTGACAGGTTCCCTTTAAGCCCGTGCTTGAACCTAATTCCTCCAATCCCTCCCCTGCCTGCCCTTTTTCCCTCCCTGCCTTCCTTTAGCTCCTCCCCTACCTGCACTCAATCCCTCCCCTGCCTTCCTTCAGCCCATCCCTCGCCTTCCTTCAGCCTCTCCCACTGGTGTCACACATGATGATAGTGGATCGGCAGCGCCTTTGATGGTACACACAGCCTGCAGACCCCTCCCCCAATACACAACTCTGTTCTCTCCCTGCTTACATGTATGGCCACGTGTACTCACCCCCATTCTTCTCACTGTTTTCCTGAAATTATCTGTGCTGCTGGGAGGCCACTACATCATGGATGTTATTGTGTGTGGATTTATTAGAGTGTGAGCCCCTGTGCCCAGAGCCCTGTGTACCACACACAAGACCCTGGTGCGAGGGCGGCTCCAGATAACAGAAATTCCATCAACTCAGCTGCAGGAGAGGAAGAAGCGACCGGCATATTGAGTACAATATAGGCAAATCACATAGCCCCCCCATCCTCCTAAGGTAACACAGCCCCCCGTCCTCCTATGCTTGCACAGCCCCCCGTCCTCCTATGCTTGCACAGCCCCCCATCCTCCTACGGTAACACAGCCCCCCGTCCTCCTATGCTTGCACAGCCCCCCGTCCTCCTACGGTAACACAGCTCCCCATCCTCCTACAGTAACACAGCCCCCGTCCTACTACGGTAACACAGCCCCCCATCCTCCTACCGTCACACAGCCCCCCCATCCTCCTACCGTCACACAGCCCCGTCCTCCTATGCTTGCACAGCCCCCTGTCCTCCTACGGTAACACAGCCCCCGTCCTCCTACTGTAACACAGCCCCCCATCCTCCTACCGTCACACAGCCCCCCGTTCTCCTACCGTCACACAGCCCCTGTCCCACGCTCGCACTGCCCCCCATCTTCCTATGCTTGCAAAGCCCCCATCTTCCTATGCTTGCAAAGCCCCTCATCTTCCTATGCTTACACAGCCCCCCATCCTCCTATGCTTGCACAGCCCCCCATCTTCCTATGCTTGCACAGCCCCTCATCCTCCTATGCTTGCACACACCCCTGTCCTTCTATGCTTGCACAGCCCCATCTTCCTATTCTTGCACAGCCCCCCATCTTCCTATGCTTGCACAGCCCCCCATCTTCCTATGCTTGCACAGTCCCCCATCTTCCTATGCTAGCACAGCCCCCCATCCTCCTATGCTTGCACAGCCCCCCATCTTCCTATGCTTGCACAGCCACCCATCTTCCTATGCTTGCACAGCCACCCATCTTCCTATGCTTGCACAGCCCCCCGTCCTCCTATGCTTGCACAGCCCCCCGTACTCCTATGCTTACACAGCCCCCATCCTCCTATGCTTGCACAGCCCCCCATCTTCCTATGCTTGCACAGCCCCCCATCTTCCTATGCTTGCACAGCCCCCATCTTCCTATGCTTGCACAGCCCCCCATCTTCCTATGCTTGCACAGCCCCCATCTTCCTATGCTTGCACAGACCCCCATCTTCCTATGCTTGCACAGACCCCCATCTTCCTATGCTTGCACAGCCCCCCATCTTCCTATGCTTGCACAGCCCCCCATCTTCCTATGCTTGCACAGCCCCCCGTCCTCCTATGCTTGCACAGCCCCCCATCTTCCTATGCTTGCACAGCCCCCATCTTCCTATGCTTGCACAGCCCCCCATCTTCCTATGCTTGCACAGCCCCCCATCTTCCTATGCTTGCACAGCCCCCCGTCCTCCTATGCTTGCACAGACCCCCATCTTCCTATGCTTGCACAGACCCCCATCTTCCTATGCTTGCACAGCCCCCCATCTTCCTATGCTTGCACAGCCCCCCGTCCTCCTATGCTTGCACAGACCCCCATCCATCTTCTATGCTGGTACAGCCCCCCATATTTTATGCTCGTACAGCCCCCCGTCAGTGCCCTGATCTCTCACTGCACACACTCAGGGCACCATCCTCGGGGTGACACAGTCTGCTGGGAGTTGTATTCCCACAGAACACGAACAAGCACTTTGTTTCCACCACCCCATGTGCGTCTGTCTGTGTAGAATCGGGCGAGACACCCCCTCTTGTATCTGCCCACAAGAGACAGTGTGGGAGGTTGTGAAATCTACATCTCGCAGATGTGACATCACAGACTGATGGGAAATGGAAACCTGAGGTCTTGGTGAAGCCAGAGAGACAGCGCTCATCGTAACCAGAGAGAGAGAGAGAGAGAGAGAGCGCACATTGCCAGAAAGAGAGAGAGCGCACATTGCCAGAAAGAGAGAGAGCACACATAATAACCAGAGAGAGAGAGCGCACATCATAACAAGAGAGAGCACATCATAACCACAGAGACAGCGCACATCATAACCAGAGAAAGAGAGCGCACATCATAACCAGAGAGAGAGCGCACGTCATAATCAGAGAAAGAGAGCGCACATCATAACCAGAGAGAGCGCACATCATAATCAGAGAGAGAGAGCACACATCATAACCAGAGACAGAGAGAGAGAGCGCGCACATTGCCAGAAAGAGAGAGAGAGCACACATAATAACCAGAGAGAGAGAGCGCACATTGCCGGAAAGAGAGAGAGAGCGCCCATCATAACCAGAGAGAGAGCGCACATCATAATCAGAGAAAGAGAGCGCACATCATAACCAGAGAGAGAGCGCACATCATAATCAGAGAGAGAGAGCGCACATCATAACCAGAGAGAGAGAGAGCGCACATCATAACCAGAGAGAGAGAGCGCACATCATAACAAGAGAGAGCGCACATGATAACCAGAGAAAGAGAGCGCACATCATAACCAGAGAGAGAGAGCACATCATAACCAGAGAGAGCACATCATAACCAGAGAGAGAGAGAGCACAACATAACCAGAGAGAGAGAGCGCACATCATAACCAGAGAGAGAGAGAGAGAGCGCACATTGCCAGAAAGAGAGCACACATAATAACCAGAGAGAGAGAGAGCGCACATCATAACAAGAGAGAGCACATCATAACCACAGAGACAGCGCACATCATAACCAGAGAAAGAGAGCGCACATCATAACCAGAGAGAGAGCGCACATCAATCAGAGAAAGAGAGCGCACATCATAACCAGAGAGAGAGCGCACATCATAACCAGAGAGAGAGAGCGCACATCATAACCACAGAGACAGCGCAAATCATAACCAGAGAAAGAGAGCGCACATCATAACCAGAGAGAGAGCGCACATCATAACCAGAGAGAGAGCGCACATCATAACCAGAGAGAGAGAGCGCACATCATAACCAGAGAGAGAGAGAGCACACATCATAATCAGAGAAAGAGAGAGCACACATCATAATCAGAGAGAGAAAGAGAGCGCACATCATAACCACAGAGACAGCGCACATCATAACCACAGAGACAGCGCACATCATAACCAGAGAAAGAGAGCGCACATCATAATCAGAGAGAGAGAGAGCGCACATCATAACCACAGAGACAGCGCACATCATAACCAGAGAGAGAGAGCGCACATCATAACCAGAGAGAGAGAGAGTGCACATCATAACCAGAGAGAGAGCGCACATCATAACCAGAGAGAGAGAGCGCACATCATAACCACAGAGACAGCGCACATCATACCCAGAGAGAGAGTGCACATCATAACCAGAGAGAGAGAGAGTGCACATCATAACCAGAGAGAGAGCGCACATCATAACCAGAGGGAGCGCACATCATAACCAGAGAGAGAGAGAGAGCGCACATTATAACCAGAGAGAGAGCGCACATCATAACCAGAGAGAGAGAGTGCACATCATAACCAGAGAGAGAGCGCACATTATAACCAGAGAGAGAGAGAGTGCACATCATAACCAGAGAGAGAGCGCACATCATAACCAGAGAGAGAGCGCACATCATAACCAGAGAGAGAGAGTGCACATCATAACCAGAGAGAGAGAGCGCACATCATAACCAGAGAGAGAGAGAGTGCACATCATAACCAGAGAGAGAGCGCACATCATAACCAGAGAGAGAGCGCACATTATAACCAGAGAGAGAGAGAGCGCACATTATAACCAGAGAGAGAGAGCGCACATCATAACCAGAGAGAGAGAGCGCATGTTATAACCAGAGAGAGAGAGCACACATCATAATCAGAGAGAGAGAGCGCACGTTATAACCAGAGAGAGAGCGCACATCATAACCAGAGAGAGAGAGCACACATCATAACCAGAGAGAGCGCACATCATAACCAGAGAGAGAGCGCACATTATAACCAGAGAGAGAGAGCGCACATCATAACCAGAGAGAGAGAGTGCAAATCATAACCAGAGAGAGAGAGAGCGCACATTATAACCAGAGAGAGAGAGAGATTGCACACATCATAATCAGAGAGAGAAAGAGAGAGCACACATCATAATCAGAGAGAGAGAGCGCACGTTATAACCAGAGAGAGAGCGCACATCATAACCAGAGAGAGAGAGAGCGCACATCATAACCAGAGAGAGAGAGCACACATCATAACCAGAGAGAGAGAGCGCAAATCATAACCAGAGAGAGAGAGCGCACATCATAACCAGAGAGAGACAGTGAGCGAAAAAGGCAGGAAAACAGAGAGGAATAGATAAAGAGAGCAAGAAAGGGAGAGAGAGGAAAATGAAGAGACAGATAAAGAGTGAGAGAAAGATTGAAAAAAAAAATAAAGAATGAAAGAGAAAAGTAAGAGAGAGAAAAACAAAAAGAAAACAGAGAGAGAAGGAAAAAGCGTGAAAAGAGAATATGAGAGAAAGGAGAGAGAAAAAGAAGAGAGAGAGACAGAAAAATAGTGAGAAAGAGAACTGAGATTTAAAAAAATGAAGAAAAGAAAGACAGAGAGAAATAGTGAGAGAACGAGAGCGAGAGAGGAGACAGAAGAGAGATTGGGATTATAGAGGAAGAGAAGAAAGGAGAAAAGATAGAGAGAAAGGAAAGAGATTAGAGAAAGAAACAGAACGAGAAAGAGAGAAAGAGACAAATAGAGGGGGAATGAAATAGAAAGAGAAGGGAGAAAGAAAAAGAGAGCGAGAAAGAGAGGAAAGGAACAGAGAGAGACAGAGAGAAGAAAACTAGACAGAGAAAAAAAATAGAAAGGAAATAGAACAAGAAAGGGATAGCAAGAGAAAGAAAAAGCAGAAAGAGAGCGTACATAAAGAGGGTCTTACTACTACTACTCCTATCATCCTCATCAGTGCGGTCTCACCTGTGTAGCTGGGTTGGAGGGGGAAGCTGAAGTTGCAGGAGTTCCCCACTGGTTGCCCATTGATGGTGACATTGATGAGCAGGTAGCTGGGCTCGCAAGTGAATGATGGGGGTTGTGCTTCTGACGGGGGCAGGTTACTCTTGGGCTGGGGCCTGGCCGATACATTCCATGATTTGGTCACTCCATAGCTGAAGTTGAGGAGGCGCAGGGCAGGAACCCAGTGCACGCAGAACGTATAAGGGCCGGGCTGCGACTGCAGGAGGATGTCCCCAGAGGTGAGGAGAGGAGAACGCACCATCAGGGCCTCCTCTGTGTTCACCACGCTCAGCGTATTTTCTCCAGAGCTGCCACAATATCGCAGGTTGTTTCCACCAATCTCCTGCCTCCTCCATCCGCACAGTGACAGCGCTCGCATACCTGGCACCGCCCCTGAGGAACACAAGAGCACACAGCATAGTGAAAGCACAGAGCAGGACCAACTATCCACCAGCTTAACACCGTTCAGTCGAAGTTTCACTTATATCAAAGCAGAGAACCCCTTTAAGTTCTCCCATTCCCCTGACGCAGCAAATCCTCTGCAGGCAGTGCCCTCCCTGGAGGGGTCTCATCACCTGAACGGCAGCGAATGTACAAGCCTCACAAATGTCTGACTGGTGCTGGCTCACCTCAGGAAAATGAGGGTCCCTTTAACCCTTGTTCACACTGCACAAAGGATGAGAGCATGCCAAAAACTAACTGTGGTGTCCGTTATACAGGTCGAGAGGAGAGGAGTCTACAGACTGCTGGGAGGTGAGGAGATGTCTCTGTCCTCTAATAACATATTACATAGAGGCTGCAGGGAGAGGAGACTACAGACTGCTGGGAGGTGAGGAGATGTCTCTGTCCTCTAATAACATATTACATAGAGGCTGCAGGGAGAGGAGACTACAGACTGCTGGGAGGAGAGGAGATGTCTCTGTCCTCTAATAACATATTACATAGAGGCTGCAGGGAGAGGAGACTACAGACTGCTGGGAGGTGAGGAGATGTCTCTGTCCTCTAATAACATATATTACATAGAGGCTGCGGGGAGAGGAGACTACAGACTGCAGGGAGGTGAGGAGATGTCTCTGTCCTCTAATAACATATTACAGAGAGGCTGCAGGGAGAGGAGACTACAGACTGCAGGGAGGAGAGGAGATGTCTCTGTCCTCTAATAACATATATTACATAGAGGCTGCAGGGAGAGGAGACTACAGAGTCCAGACTGCTGGGAGGTGAGGAGATGTCTCTGTCCTCTAATAACATATATTACATGGAGGCTGCAGGGAGAGGAGACTACAGACTGCTGGAAGGTGAGGAGATGTCTCTGTCCTCTAATAACATATATTATATAGAGGCTGCAGGGAGAGGAGACTACAGACTGCTGGGAGGTGAGTAGATGTCTCTGTCCTCTAATAACATATTACATGGAGGTTGTAGGGAGAGGAGACTACAGACTGCTGGGAGGTGAGGAGATGTCACTGTCCTCTAATAACATATATTACATGGAGGCTGCAGGGAGAGGAGACTACAGACTGCTGGGAGGTGAGGAGATGTCTCTATCCTCTAATAACATATATTACATAGAGGCTGCAGGGAGAGGAGACTACAGAGTCCAGACTGCTGGGAGGTGAGGAGATGTCTCTGTCCTCTAATAACATATATTACATAGAGGCTGCAGGGAGAGGAGACTACAGACTGCTGGAAGGTGAGGAGATGTCTCTGTCCTCTAATAACATATATTACATAGAGGCTGCAGGGAGAGGAGACTACAGACTGCTGGAAGGTGAGGAGATGTCTCTGTCCTCTAATAACATATATTACATAGAGGCTGCAGGGAGAGGAGACTACAGACTGCTGGGAGGTGAGTAGATGTCTCTGTCCTCTAATAACATATATTACATGGAGGCTGCAGGTAGGGGAAGAGATCCTGGCGGCTGCTCTCTGGGGCAGTGGCGGTGGCCTCCAGAAGTGTTTCGAAGTTCAGGGGGGCGGTGAGTGCGTCACAGTCGGCTCTGCCGCGTCTGGTTTCATGTATCAGAAGACATAGAAAATTTCTTCAAATATCAGAGTTTCAGAACAATATGACTAAGGACAAGACACAGCATGCTGCACCAGAGCCTCACAGAATGGGGGGAGTAGTCCTGCGCCATCATCCCGGACAGGATCACACAGGATAGCATTAGATACAGCAAGCAGTTTTACACACGATATGATTTGATAACGCAGACTGTATCACACATGATGGGATTAGATACAGTATCGTTTTACACAATATATGAATAGATACAACAGACTGTACCATACATGACAAGAGACGGTACAGAAGGGAGTATCAGGCATAATAGGACTAGATTCTCCAAGACAGTATCACACATGATAGGATTAGATACAGCATCTTAGCAGATGGTATCACACATGATAGGATTAGATAAAGTAGATAGTATCACATCAGAGAATTAGATACAGGAGCCGGTAATAAGATTAAATACAGCAGACAGTATTACATAGGACAGGTTTAGGTACAGCAGGCAGTATCACACAATAGGATTAGATACAGTGTCTCAGCAGATAGTATTACATATGATAGGATTAGATACAGTAGATAGTATATCACATGTTAGGATTAGATACAGCAGACTGTATCACACATGTTAGGATTAGATACAGAAGATAGTATATCACATGTTAGGATTAGATACACCAGACTGTATCACACATGATAGGATTAGATACAGAAGATAGTATATCACATGTTAGGATTAGATACAGCGGACAGTATCACACATGATAGGATTAGATACAGAAGATAGTATATCACATGTTAGGATTAGATACAGCAGACTGTATCACGCATGATAGGATTAGATACAGAAGATAGTATATCACATGTTAGGATTAGATACAGCAGACAGTATCATACATGTTAGGATTAGATACAGTAGATAGTATATCACATGTTAGGATTAGATACAGCAGACTGTATCACACATGATAGGATTAGATACAGATAACAGTATCACACATGTTAGGATTAGATACAGTAGATAGTATATCACATGTTAGGATTAGATACAGCAGACAGTATCACACATGATAGGATTAGATACAGCAGACAGTATCAAAGCGCTGATGCGGCCTCCTCTGGAATATGCAGTCCAGTTCTGGGCACCAGTCCACAGAAAGGAGGCCCTGGAGCTGGAGAGAGTACAGAGGAGAGCGACTAAACTGATAAGGGGCCCGGAGGGTCTTAGTTATGAAGAAAGATTAAAATAATTGAATGTATTTAGTTGTGAGAAGAGACGTCTAAGGGGGGACGGGATTAACCTGTACAAGTATATAAATGGGCCGTACACAAAATACAGTGAAAAGCTGTTCCATGTAAAATGCCCTCAGAAGACGAGAGGGGCGCTGCCTCCGACCGGAGAAGAAATACTTCAGTCTCCAGAAGCGTCAAAGCTTCTTTACTGCAAGAACGGAGAATCTGTGGAATAGACGTCCTCAGGACGTGGTCACTGCAGGGACAGGGGACGGGTTTATAAAGGGGTTAGATGAATTCTTAAAAGTAAAAAACATTAATGCTGATGGAAACGTGTAGAAATCCAAGTCTGACTTCCTTCTGGGATTCGCGTCCCCACCGATCCCTTGGTTGAATTTGAGGGACTTATGGTCTTTTTTCAACCGTATTAACTATGTAACTGTGTAACTATGTGTCACACATGATAGGAGTAGATACACAGCTCAAAAGACACTTTCATAGGAGACAGGCAGGATTCTGGGGGCATTAGATGGACTGCAGGGGGCAGTGTTCTGGGTGTAAGTGCAGGGGGCATTAGATGGACTGCAGGGGGCAGTGTTCTGGGTGTAAGTGCAGGGGGCATTAGATGGACTGCAGGGGGCAGTGTTCTGGGTGTAAGTGCAGGAGGCATTAGATGGACTGCAGGGGGCAGTGTTCTGGGTGTAAGTGCAGGGGGCATTAGATGGACTGCAGGGGGCAGTGTTCTGGGTGTAAGTGCAGGGGGCATTAGATGGACTGCAGGGGGCAGTGTTCTGGGTGTAAGTGCAGGGGGCATTAGATGGACTGCAGGGGGCAGTGTTCTGGGTGTAAGTGCAGGAGGCATTAGATGGACTGCAGGGGGCAGTGTTCTGGGTGTAAGTGCAGGGGGCATTAGATGGACTGCAGGGGGCAGTGTTCTGGGTGTAAGTGCAGGGGGCATTAGATGGACTGCAGGGGGCAGTGTTCTGGGTGTAAGTGCAGGGGGCATTAGATGGACTGCAGGGGGCAGTGTTCTGGGTGTAAGTGCAGGGGGCATTAGATGGACTGCAGGGGGCAGTGTTCTGGGTGTAAGTGCAGGGGGCATTAGATGGACTGCAGGGGGCAGTGTTCTGGGTGTAAGTGCAGGGGGCATTAGATGGACTGCAGGGGGCAGTGTTCTGGGTGTAAGTGGATGGACATTATTAGGGGTGCATGCAATTTGAGGAACAGGTGGAGGGGTCTCAGGGGAACGGCACATACCATGCAGAAGCAGCAGCAGGAACACCAGGGACATGGTGACTGATCCTCCAGGGTGATCCGGGCACTGAAGCTGGAGGAGAAAAGAACCTTTGTTAATGTTTGCAGAAGGAGGAGGAAGAGGAGGAGGGGAGTCTCAGACTGACACCAACAATGCAAAGGACAACACAGCTCTGTCTGCAGGGGTGGGGGGTCACACTACACAGTCTGCAGAGACAGGGGTACACTGCACAGTCTGCGGAGAAGGGGGTACACTGCACAGTCTGCGGAGAAGGGGGTACACTGCACAGTCTGCGGAGAAGGGGGTACACTGCACAGTCTGCAGAGAAGGGGGTACACTGCACAGTCTGCGGAAAAGAGAGTACACTGCACAGTCTGCGGAAAAGAGAGTACACTGCACAGTCTGCGGAGAAGAGGGTACACTGCACAGTCTCCGGAGAAGTGGGTACACTGCACAGTCTGCAGAAAAGAGAGTACACTGCACAGTCTGCGGAGAAGAGGGTACACTGCACAGTCTGCAGAGAAGGGGGTACACTGCACAGTCTGCGGAAAAGAGGGTACACTGCACAGTCTCCAGAGAAGTGGGTACACTGCACAGTCTGCGGAGAAGGGGGTACACTGCACAGTCTGCGGAGAAGGGGGTACACTGCACAGTCTGCGGAGAAGGGGGTACACTGCACAGTCTGCGGAGAAGAGGGTACACTGCACAGTCTGCGGAGAAGGGGGTACACTGCCCAGTCTGCGGAGAAGGGGGTACACTGCACAGTCTGCGGAGAAGGGGGTACACTGCACAGTCTGCGGAGAAGGGGGTACACTGCACAGTCTGCGGAGAAGGGGGTACACTGCACAGTCTGCGGAGAAGGGGGTACACTGCCCAGTCTGCGGAGAAGGGGGTACACTGCACAGTCTGCAGAGACAGGGGGTACACTGCACAGTCTGCAGAGACAGGGGGTACACTGCACAGTCTGCAGAGACAGGGGGTACACTGCACAGTCTGCTGAGAAGGGGGTACACTGCACAGTCTGCGGAAAAGAGGGTACACTGCACAGTCTGCAGAGACAGGGGTACACTGCACAGTCTGCGGAGAAGAGGGTACACTGCACAGTCTGCAGAGACAGGGGTACACTGCACAGTCTGCGGAGAAGAGGGTACACTGCACAGTCTGCAGAGAAGGGGGTACACTGCACAGTCTGCGGAAAAGAGGGTACACTGCACAGTCTGCAGAGAAGGGGGTACACTGCACAGTCTGCGGAGAAGGGGGTACACTGCACAGTCTGCGGAGAAGGGGGTACACTGCACAGTCTGCAGAGAAGAAGGGGGTACACTGCACAGTCTGGGGAGGAGATACACTGCACAGTCTGCGGAGAAGGAGATACACTGAACAGTCTGGGGAGGAGGTACACTGCACAGACTGCGGAGAAGGGGGTACACTGCACAGTCTGCGGAAAAGAGAGTACACTGCACAGTCTGTGGAGAAGAGGGTACACTGCACAGTCCCCAGAGAAGTGGGTACACTGCACAGTCTGCGGAAAAGAGAGTACACTGCACAGTCTGCGGAGAAGAGGGTACACTGCACAGTCTGCGGAGAAGAGGGTACACTGCACAGTCTGCAGAGAAGGGGGTACACTGCACAGTCTGCGGAAAAGAGGGTACACTGCACAGTCTCCGGAGAAGTGGGTACACTGCACAGTCTGCGGAGAAGGGGGTACACTGCACAGTCTGCGGAGAAGGGGGTACACTGCACAGTCTGCGGAGAAGGGGTACACTGCACAGTCTGCGGAGAAGGGGGTACACTGCACAGTCTGCGGAGAAGGGGGTACACTGCACAGTCTGCGGAGAAGAGGGTACACTGCACAGTCTGCGGAGAAGGGGGTACACTGCACAGTCTGCGGAGAAGGGGGTACACTGCACAGTCTGCGGAGAAGGGGGTACACTGCACAGTCTGCAGAGACAGGGGGTACACTGCACAGTCTGCAGAGACAGGGGGTACACTGCACAGTCTGCAGAGACAGGGGGTACACTGCACAGTCTGCTGAGAAGGGGGTACACTGCACAGTCTGCAGAGACAGGGGTACACTGCACAGTCTGCAGAGAAGAGGGTACACTGCACAGTCTGCTGAGAAGGGGGTACACTGCACAGTCTGCGGAGAAGGGGGTACACTGCACAGTCTGCAGAGAAGGGGGTACACTGCACAGTCTGCAGAGAAGGGGGTACACTGCACAGTCTGCTGAGAAGGGGGTACACTGCACAGTCTGCGGAGAAGGGGGTACACTGCACAGTCTGCGGAGAAGGGGGTACACTGCACAGTCTGCGGAGAAGGGGGTACACTGCACAGTCTGCGGAGAAGGGGGTACACTGCACAGTCTGTGGAGAAGAGGGTACACTGCACAGTCTGCGGAGAAGGGGGTACACTGCACAGTCTGCGGAGAAGGGGGTACACTGCACAGTCTGCGGAGAAGGGGGTACACTGCACAGTCTGCGGAGAAGGGGGTACACTGCACAGTCTGCAGAGACAGGGGGTACACTGCACAGTCTGCAGAGACGGGGTACACTGCACAGTCTGCA